>NC_051182.1:95087070-95387070 GCF_013339695.2 Rhipicephalus sanguineus | reverse complement strand
TTCAGTTATCGCAAATTCTCGAGAGAGTGCTTAGCCTAAATTCCTGACGCAACTTATATTTTTAGCTTCATGTACAAGCGGACTTTTTTTGAAAAGAATTACTTTGATAAACCAGCCTCTTGAAAATATTCCTTTACTGCAAGAAATGCAAGCTTTTCTGGCTCCTATCGCTAGGACGCTTTTTACTGTAGAACTCGTCATTCTCTGAGCCCACTGTCCCTCCTTTTGTGTCTTAATTTCATTTCAGAACATAATACGAAGTATATAACGTTCAAAGCTGGCTCCACATTCAAGCTATCGTGAACAAATTATTGTTGCGCAGATCGGGGACCATTTACGAAGACACTTAAACACTGGGACAACGTTAAACGTTGTGGAATACTCACGCTTCAACTTCTTGGTAAGCGGTGGTGTCTAGCGCCAAAACTCGAACTCTTTCAGCCTCTTGATAAGCACGAGCCTATGCTAATCATGTTCAATCAACAGTGTAAGCCGATGATGTTGCTTTGTTTAAGTATGATTGAATGTTTTTTGACAAAGATAAAATGGTTTTACGCACTTCATAAGCCATCTTCGAGACAATGTTCTGCATTCATTCTAAAAAGACAGGGCGTGCAAACACGGACACAAGAAAGAAGTCAGGCATTTGATTTCATAAAGATGAAATCAAATGCCTTAACAGTTATCTTTCGCGTAGGCCCCCACGAGTGCCGGATTGATAGGTTCGCCTATTCCATAGGCATGCGCAGATAAGTTTTCGTGCCTTCTTTCTTTTCCGCCGTTGTGCATCTATTCAGTTGTTAGTCGGCGTTTGTGGTGTCCTGACTTCTTTCTTGTGTCCGTGTTTGCACGCCCTGTCTTTTTAGAATGAATACGTAGCAACTGGCTCAGCTATCTGATATTCTAATGTTTTTTAGTTGGTTAGGTGTAATAACTTGTTCGCAAAGCGAAACCAGCCCTATCATTGTGCGATAATTATGCTTATACGTTTTTGCATTTGGCGTGTAATGTGTTTCCGTGAATCATTGCATAAAATTAGATAGGTCGCATATTGTACGCTCCCATAGTATTTCACTGCGTTCCTATGGTAATATATGAAAATGAGGCGAGATTGTATCTGTTGTTTATAATAGTCTATCATCCCCTATTTGTAGGCATATGCCTCTCTAAATTATAATATATTATAACAATAATATCTGCGGTTTAACGTCCCAAAACCACGATATGATTATGAGAGACGCCGTAGTGGAGGTCTCAGGAAATTTTGACCACCTGGGATTCTTTAACGTGCACCTAAATCTACGTACACGAGCCTCAAACATTGTCGCCTCCATCGAAATCTCTAAATTATCACAACTGTGTTGTGGGTAGGTAACCCTTACATGTGGCGTGAATGCCGCTAGAATGTAGCAGTGTTGCAAGTGTTTAAACCATTTCACTGGCACAAATTCAAAGGTACTGCTTTGCAAGCTTGCGTAAGAAATGTTTCATACTAATCTTATAACGATCTATTTTTATTCCATAGGCCAAAAACACTGCGAACTCCTTGTGTGGAATAGAAGAATACGACAAGTTTATGAACAGCAACAAAACTATACTGACTGTCACAGCGAATACAGAACGCACTGCAGCAACGCCTCTTTCTTGGTACAACTTCATCGCAGTTGCCCGAATTTCGTTAGTGCAGCTCCGCATTGAATATATTAATAAAATCGGTGTTTTGCATAGCTACTGTACTTCTATAAAACAGTAATGTGTACAGTGAGAGGTGTTTACATCTTTTCCCTCTTTGCAACTCATTTAAATTTTGGGTTGCCATCACTTAATTGCCTCTGAACTTGATACCCCAAACAAGACACAGTTTCAGGAGATGACGGAGGCTTCAAGTGCTCAGAAATTTGCGAATGAGGAATATTGTTAAAGCCACTCTTCTGTCTGAAAAATAACTGGCTAGTAACACTGGTAAGTTTTACTTTTGTCGGCACCGATCTATTGACCCATAGACTGATACCCCTTTCCCCTCATAACGCAGTGACTCTGTGAAAATAAAAAAAAAGCCAGGCCTGCGCTGAAACCGCAGCACAGTCACAGCGAAAGCTGGAAGAGCGGCGTTTCTAGAGCCCGTTAAGCTCTCTTGGGGCTACAATACAAGTGCACTAGAAAGGTACCCACTACGCCATAAATCACAATTTTTGTTAAGTTGGGAAGCACCTACTAAGCCATTATTCGTCATTCTGCAGAGAAGCGAGGCACCAGCTACACGTCTGTAAGGCATTTTGTGCACTTTGTTGGCGCGACGACTGATGACGATGAAGAATTATGGCTCAGCCCTTTGTAATGGGTTGGAAGCATTCAACAACCTACTCGTTGCGCAATTCTCATTGGGTGACGCCTGGTTACAAAATTCGCGTTGTGCGACGCTTGGTGCTTATTTTACTCTTCTACCACGCTATATTGCATATGCTAATATGGTTCCTTCCCGACATGAAGCCTGTATAGGACCTTTTGCAAAGCAGTTTCAAGCACCGGCATGACTCAGAGGTTAAATTCTGGGCTCCCACGCAGAGGGCCCAGGTTCGAACCTCGTTCCATCCTGGAATTTTTTTCTTATTTCGTTTTTTTTTCTCATTTCGAGCGATACTGGTTACGGACACCGGCGGCGGCGTCGGCGGCGGACAACTACGGCGCCAAAAACGGCCGGTGAAATGATCTCATAACAGCTTTCGCTGTAAAAAAACAAGGCAGCACATACTTCCGTATCGCATCTAGGTTGCGGCATCGAACATGACGAAGAAAAATGGTTGGCTGTCCCGTAATCGAGAGTAGATATAAGAATCAAATGGCTACCGGCTTAGCACATTGGTTTAAGGTGACACTGACTACAATCCTAGCATGCGACCACGAAGCGACGCAGGCTTGAAGGTTTCCTAAACCGGAATAAACCTGTTTTACAGCGAAGGCTGTTATGAGATCACTTCACCGGCCGTTTTTGGCGCCGTAGTTGTCCGCCGCCGCTGCAGCCGCCGGTGTCCGTAACCAGTATCGCTCGAAATAAGAAAAAAAAAACGAAATAAGAAAAAAATTCCAGGATGGAACGAGGTTCGAACCTGGGCCCTCTGCGTGGGAGCCCAGTTTTCAACCTCGGAGCCATGCCGGTGCTTGAAACTGCTTTTCAAAAAGGTTCTATACAGGCTTCATGTCGGGAAGGAACCACATTAGCATATGCAATATAGCGTGGTAGAAGAGTAAAATAAGCACCAAGCGTCGCACAACGCGAATTCTGTAACCAGGCGTCACCCAATGCGAATTGCGCAACGAGTAGGTTGTTGAATGCTTCCAACCCATTACAAAGGACTCTGCCATAATTCTTCATCGTCATCAGGCACAGCATCAACAAAGTGCACATAATGCCTTACATGCGTTTAGCAGGTACCAACGCTCTCCGTAGAATGACGAAAAATGGCACAGTGCCTGCTGCCCTACTTCTCAAAAATTAGTGATTTATAGCCTAGTGGGTTCCTCGCAAGTGCACTTGTATTGGTTGCCAAGGAAGCCCATAAACGCATGATCCACTTCCTCGGGGTCTCAGTAAAATCACAATGATTTATAGCGTATTGGGTTCCTCGCAAGTGCACTTGTATTGGTTGCCAAGGAAGCCCATAAGCGCGTGATCAATTTCCTTGGGGTCTCAGTAAAGTTCTTCGCCCTCCCCCCGTCTCTCTCCCACGTCAACGTATGTTATAAAGCGTGGTGGGAGAGTTCAATAACGACCGGGTGTCACACAATGCAAATTACTTAACTAGTGGGTCTTTTAAAGCTTCCAACCCATTACAAGGGCTCAGCCATAGTTCTTCGTCATCAACTGTCGCATCAACAAAGTGAACATGATTCCTTACAGATGGTACCTCGCTTCTCCGCAGAATGACGAATAATGTCATGGTGGGTGCTTCCCAACTTCACAAAAATTATGATTCGTGGCGTAGTGGGTACCTTGCGAGTGTACTTGTATTGTAGCCCCAAGAGAGCTTAACGGGCTCTAGAAACGCCGCTCTTCCAGCTTTCACTGTGACTGTGCTGCGGTTTCAGCGCAGGCCTGGCTTTTTAAAGACGATAGTCTTTCTTGGGGAACTTAAACGCCTAAATTTTGGTCTGTCTTTCTGTTTGTCGGCACGTCCCTCGATTCAGTCACCCGGCCAAAGTTGAACCACTTGCCCAAGGGCCAGCCACCTTGAACGGATGACTAGGTTCATACTTGTGTACATTGTTGATCAAAAAGCCAACATTACGCATATCTGAGGCGCAACATCGCTAGGTAAGTATTAGGTGCTGTGTTCCTTTAATAGAAAACACATAGATACGTAATTCTAGAGACCCTAGTTTCTTACGCTGCGCTGAAAATGCGACTGCGCAGAAACTTGTCTTCCTCCGTGCCCTCTGCACGAGCTCATTGTTGTGTTTCGGTTTCGGTTCCGTATTGCACTGTATGAATGCCATGGGGTGCCGCTCTGGCATTCCTGTTTTACTCAGGCGACGTGTAAATAAAAGAGTGCGTGGAGTGCACTCGTTGAGTGCGGACGTTCCTTCTCTTCCCGCCAAACCGCGTGTTCGGGCTGGCTGGCGTCCCCGCCGGTCTTCGCCTGCTGCTGCGCCGGGACCACCAGCCCGCAACACAGCACTCATGTTTCCCGACGTATTGCCAGATGGCGTCCATATCTCACGCAGCGCCTCTTCTATCGTCTTTAGACGACATTTGCAGCGGCGCACGCAGATACGCGGCCAATTTTTTAACATGAAAGTGTTTTATGCCGGGGTCCACCACGGCTCCACTGACGCATTTCCGTCACGGATATGACGCTGTAAAATATAAAGACTAACGTATGGCAAAGAAAAAAAACTAGAAGAAAAAGTTCCGCCAGCCGGAGTCGAACTTACGACCCCACGATCCCCAGGGCGCAGCGCGAAACGACTCCGCCACAGACGGCACGTTACTCATCGTACTAACGGCGTGCTATTTATATACACCACTTGCCAGTGGCGGTACTGAGAGATCGGGGTACACAGCGTGTTTTCGTTATCACTAGCGAGATGGCGCGAATGGCTCGAATGGCGCGCTTTAAACGTCGTCGCCCCGCGCGTTGAGATGAGCGTGCGCCTCTACAGGGCGTGGTCGCTCGTGCGCCCGCGCTTATCTTGAACGTCTTGCGCCCTCACCGCAAGTTTGCGTTGAAGTTACGAGAGCACAAATGTCACTTCGCTCACTGCAGCGGCCGCTTTTGCGAAACGAGCGCGCTGCTCACAATAAGTTACAACTGTGACAGTTCGCGCTCATCCTGTGTACTTGTGCATTTGTTTCGTGCGTCCTCCTTTGTATTTGACCAGTGCGCCTTAACTGTCGAGCTGTGACAGTTGTTTGTTCGCGCTCATCCTGTGTATGTTCGTTCCGTGCGTCCTTTCTGCTTGAGCAGCGCGTTGCAAGTTTCGAGCTGCTTGCCGTTCTTCGCGTGACATTACAAGTTGTTGCCATAGCAGTCATTCCTTCGCCCTCGGGGCAAAACAATGCACAACAAACGCTCAACTACGTCTGTGAAGACACGTTTTACTTTCGTGTTATACCGATTCCTATGACAGAGGGATCAGCCATGTTTTTTTTTTTTTTTCAACTGAACCTCGTTGCAAATCTCGTATCTGTCAAACACCATCTGCGACGCGCCGGGCGCTGCCAGCGCGGTCACGCAATGAGGTGCCATTTATCGATCGAAGCCACGCAAAACCCGCGCCGGGAAACTCACGGACCGCTGACGTTGCAAAGAGCACAGGAAACTCTGTCTGAGCGCCAAAAGATGACAGTCAAGTGTTTGGTGTCCTGTATCTGCCCTTGCAACGTCGCTATTGGAAATGACAAATATAATTTCAGAGTACTAGAAGTTATAGCTTCAGTAGCAGTGTGAGGAAACACTAAGAACTCTGAGTCATTCTTTTTTAATTTGTTTGGTCAGTAACTAGCGCATGTAATGCAGTGCTGTACAAAGACGTGGGGGCCTAGAGAACACATTTTCTTAACTTCTAATTGGTTGCCCGGATAATATCGTATTGTTCTCGCCACAATGCCCGGATTTTCTTGCTTCACTTCGCTGATAACAGCTCTGGTCACTTCAGGGACGACGACAACGGGATCTAAATGTATTTCGTGCCTAAAATTCAAATGTCGCTGAAGAGAACAAGCTTCAACAAGAACGCCACACCTTGCAGGGGCGTTCTTGTAGAAGCTTGTTGTAGAACCTAACAAGATGTTTGGGATCTGTATACCATGTCGGAAGCCTGTAAAACCTACAGTGACATTCCATTTCTCTAGAAAGCAAAGATGTTCACCATTCGAACACCGTTGTTGCGGCTGCCCTGCTGAGCAAACAAAACACAGTAAAACTACATGCTGTACGTCACACGCGTTCGACGTTAAAGATTTGAATTGCACTACGGTGTGGATAATGAATGATTTCCTTAAAAGGCCCCTCACCAGGTTTGACAATTTTGAGCTAAAAAGCGCAATGCATACACTGGGCGTTCACGATAACGTCTGCCAAAATTTGCAATGCTACGCGCCGCGGAAATGGGTCAAATTTCAAGGTGAACGCGGCTTGCCCTTCCTCTCGCGGGCGCGCGCTTTAGAGAAAGAGGGGATGACGTACATGAGAAAATGGCCCTACGTAGGTGGTAGTGCTGTGACGTCGCTCCTCTACGTAGACGACGGTGCTCTGACGTCGCCAATAGTAGCACGTGACGCTGCGATAATTATTTGACACGACATGTGTAGTTTGTGTAATTTGTTGCTTGAATGGATTAATAAAACTTGAGAGAAATAATGAGACAGACAAAGGGATTCATTTTTTTTTTCGTTAATTGCAGCGAGATGCGGGGCTAATGTGCCTCCTTTTCCCATGAGTTCGTGTTCCCGCGGTTAGCGCATCGAGTAGACGCCAGCCCTTGAAACAAAAGTAATGTTCTAGCCCGTTCGAGCACTCATTATGCTCGTTTATTCTACCGCGTCCAAGTAAACGTTAATGCGGCATTGGCTCATGATACCGCCACTCTCGTGCCCGTACAAATGTCCCAACTTTCATGCCCGTCCTGCAGAAACAGGCAGTACACCACAGAGAACGCCGACAAAACGCCCGTGGCCGCTACATAAAAAAAAAAGGTAGCGGCCGTGCAACGCCGCTCGCGTGCTCGGGCAATGCCACCTAGAAAAAAAATATTCTAGAGGGCGCTGGGTCGGGCTGGCTCGGGCACGTCATGCGCACGTGACCATGCATGCGCATGACGTGTTCATGCGTATGTGTCAAGTGAAGGGGGCAGGGAAGAGATTAGGCTTGCGAAGGCTACATGCGGCGAGTGGCAAGGGTTTGAAACTCGCCTTCTCGCATCATGGCTTCGCGCCGCCACAAATTATTGTTTTTCTCAGCTCGTAAAGAACCGATTTGAAAAGTTCTTGCGGGGTACTGCTCTTCATTCGGCACACAACAACTTCCAGCGTCTAACTAAAATTTGCTATGTGGCCTGGTGAGGGGCGCTTTAAGCTTGAATGAAAATCTACCGAGCTGTCACGAGCTCCTTTTGAACGATCTTCCAGATAGCATTGTTTTAGTTACTAACATTCAACGTTTCTGCGAGCATTCTCTGATCTACTATGAATAATGATGTCATTTTTTATATTTGCGGCTAGTTGTTCATCCTAATTATGGGATCTGATATGATTATCTTCATGTAAATAAATGCTCCAATTTGAACTTGACATGTACCTGAATGAAACAATATATTATAGCAATTATAATACTGAATCTCATCACTGCGCAGCGCTAAATATATGCAAAACTCAATGCGTGAAAGCATAAACAATAACGAGATAATCTTTACTATTCCGATGTCATCCTTGCCGAACCTATAGATATGTCTCTGTTCACGTCTCCTATGCCCCTTCCTGAAATTCACACGTTGCCTACGCTGCTAAATTTGATCAGCTCCAACGTGGCTCTCCAATGCGGTTTTCGGCTCCTCACTTCCTGCTGCAACAAAACATGGAGGACGCTTCAGCATCGCCTTTAAGAATGAAACGCCATAGCGTTGCCATGCAAAGTTTGCAGTGCTTTCTTGTTCGCTTGCCACACATCACATCTCGACAGACCCCTCAACCATGCCGTGAGACCCCCTCAACCATGCATGACAGTGGCCGTTCGTAATTCTCCCCGCCCACTGATAGCACAGTTCCCAAGCGCTCACTACGCCATAGTTCACTATCTTTTGACATCGAAGCTGTTCTAGCTCGGCGTAATGCGTCGTGACCCAAAGTTATCACCGTCATGAACCGGCACGCGCTCTCTTCGTTTTCTTCCTCCTCCTTGTCCTCTTCTTCATCTCCTGCTTCGCTCCCAGAACACGTGCGCCGATTTGTGCGGTGTATAGCAAGGGGGAATCACCAAGCGAAGGAGAGATGTGAGGGCGAGGAGGAGGGCGAAGAAAGAGAGAGAAAGAAACAGTGAGACAGAAAGAAAGAAACATATAACCAAAGAGAAAATCTTGACGAAAAAATAATGCTCGCGATGAGGCGGGATTCGAACCCGCATACACACGATCCGAAGGCGAGCGTCCTAACCACTCGGCTATCCAGGCGCTCTGACAGAACGTAGCATAGCCTTGTACAGTACCGTATAGTGTCGTATAGAAAAGTGAAGTGAGGATAAGGAAGATAGACGTGAGGGTGAGGAAGAGGGAAAGGAGGAGGGAGAGAGTAAAGCGCAGCATATAAAGAATGTCAAAAAGAGAAATAGAAAGAAAGAAAGAAAGAAAGAAAGAAAGAAAGAAAGGAAGAAGAAAGAAAGAAAGAAAGAAAGAAAGAAAGAAAGAAAGAAAGAAAGAAAGAAAGAAAGAAAGAAAGAGAAAGAAAGAAAGAAAGAGGAAGCAAGAAATGTAGACAGAGTAAGACAAAGATAGGAAGAAAAGAGAAAGAAATAGAAAATAGAGAGAGAGAGAGAGACAGAGAAATATAAACAAATAGACACAAAAAATACCGAAAAACACAGAAAAAAGAAAGAGGGAGAAGAAGAAGAAAAATTACACCATCTCCCGCTAAAGGGGACCATGAGCCGATGCGAAGCCGGAGCACTTGCGCGATCGCGTTCCGTTGGCGTTCGTTGGGCATGCTACGACCTCGCGTCGTGGAACGCGAAGGACGCTACGCGCGTCGTATCTTCCATCTAGCCTGGCCGTTAATTCTCACAGGGCGAGCGGGGAACGCGATCGACAGGCGGGCGAGAGGGGGGCAGCGTAGGAGAGAAGGGAGAAGGGGAGGGGACGCGCATGTGCTCGAGCTCATCGCGGCGTTGCGCAGGAGAGAATTTCGGCATGTCTAGCCCGTGTTTCAGAGGAAGAGTGGAAAGAGGGGGTGGAGAGGGAGAGCGGAGAGGGGTATGAGAGAGTGAAACGGGAGAGGGGAAGAGGAGATGGGAAGGGGAGAGGGGGAGTGGAGAGAGGAAAGGGGACAGGGGGAGAGGACAGGGGGAATGGGGAGGGGGAGGGGAGAGGTGTGTGGGGAGAGTATGCGCATGCGCAGTAAGGGTGGTCACGCCGCACAACACCACCACCACCACCACTACCACCACCGGATTGAGCTCCGCCTTAAAATACTTCGCATCTAAAACTAAAGAGAAAGAGCGGCGACGGACCCGTGCTACGCTGTGCCAAGCTTTGCGCGACTTAGTGCAAAATTCCCGCATTTTTTTTCGAGGTAGCCACGTACCCACTACGCACCTCTAAGGCAATACGAGAGCCTACGTAAGCTTCACGTTTTGTTTATATTGTGCTCGATGACGATGATAATTATTTGTGGCTACGCACTTGGTAATAGGTGGGCAGCTTTAAATTTCCCACTCGTTACGAAATAAACGGGTATGACGCCTGGAGCGATCCTACGCTTCTACCATGCAACATGACAGATGGGAACCTGACTCGTCGCCCACTATGACGCCTGTACGGTTTCTTTTAGGGGCGAAGCTCCTTAAGGCGGCACCCGTTCGTCCCTCGTAGTCGAAGTGCGTAACCAGTCGTAACGCTAGTACCAGATCTTGACCTCCAAGGTGGTGCCGGTGGGAGATTTTTCCTGTGCGTTGTTCAAAAAAAAAATTCGCAGCGTGCGCGTTAACTAAAAGCCGAATTCTTCTGTCTCTCATTCCCTATTAGCAGCCATTGGCATGTTCCAGTAGGAAACGTTAGTAGAAGTAGAAGTGTAAGTGTTAGCTCAACGCCGACTTCTTCTGTCTCTCATTCCCATTAGCAGCCATTGTTTACCTCCAAGGTAGTGCTTGGTGAGATTTCTCCTGTGCGTGATTAAACAATAAAAATTTTGTTCAAAACGACGTTGATTGATGAAATAAACCAACGAAAGACGCCAGATGTTTTCTAAAAGCAAAACGAAAGAACGCCAGATGTTTCTAAAGCAAAACGAAAAGACGCCAGCTGCTTAACGAAAGACGCCAGATGTTTTCTAAAGCAATGGTTTTCTAAACAATGAAAATTCACAGCGTACATGTAAAATTAAAGTGAGCTGCAAGTCGTCATAACTCATCGAACCTTTAGTATAAACGCGCCCGATCTCACGTCGGTGATGATGTACTGGGCAGAATTCACGGAAGATTCACGGTTTACCGATGAACCTCCGCAGCTTCGCCCACTCATCATCATTCACTCCGTGGGTATGCTGTGATTTTTTTTTTTCAGAAGCAGCTTAAAGTGGTTTAATTATTTAGTGATTTGTGATTGTGTCTCCGTGGAGCCCGAATGGACACATTAGTTTTCTGTCTGCATTCAAATTTCATGCAAGCGCCATTTTAGGGGCGAAGCTCCTTAAGGCGGCACCCGTTCGTCCCTCGTAGTCGTCGTGGTCGTAGTAGTGAGTAACAAGTCTTACGCTTTGACCTCCAAGGTGGTGCCGGTGGAAGATTTCTCTTGTGCGTTGTTGAACAATAAAAAATTCGCAGCGTGCGCGTTAACTAAAAGCCGAATTCTTCTGTCTCTCATTCCCCATTAGCAGCCATTGGCATGTTCCAGTAGGAAACGTTAGTAGAAGTAGAAGTGTAAGTGTTAGCTAAAAGCCGACTTCTTCTGTCTCTCATTGCCATTAGCAGCCATTGTTTACCTCCAAGGTAGTGCCTGGTGAGATTTCTCCTGTGCGTGATTAAACAATAAAAATTTTGTTCAAAACGCCGTTGATTGATGAAATAAACCAACGAAAGACGCCAGATGTTTTGTAAAAGCAGAACGAAAGAACGCCAGATGTTTTTCTTAAAGTGTAGTAGTAGTAGTTGCATGTAGCCACCTCGCCCGATCGTCAACGGGCGAGGTGGACCGGCAACGGCGCGAAGACCCTGCCGTACGAGAGTTAAATCACACTAAAAGACATACTTTGCGGGCGATACACTCTAGTGAGCTTTCAACTTTTCGTCTTAATGTACATGATAAAGAAATTATTTCTACGAAAAACGCAAGGCACACCTTGAGCAATATGTTGGTTTGGGACGCTAAATGGAACCATGAGGCGATGCGAAGCCGGAGCACTTGCACGATCGCGTTCCGTTGGCTTTCGTTGGGCATGCTACCGACCTCGCGTCGTGGAAACGCGCGTCCTGTCTTCCCTCTAGCCTTGCCTTTAATTCGCACAGGGCGAGCGGGGAATGCGGTCGCTCTTGGCGCTCTTTCGCTCGGGAGCGGACTTCTTCCTTGCATTTCACCGATCCACAAGTGATAATGAAGGGACCACGTAAAGCAACAGTACAATAAAAGTTTGATGTTTAATATATACACGATGTTTCACACACTTTATATTATGTACTGGGCGCATTTCACGGAAGAGTTTCACGGTTTACAGATGATTCCCTCCGTAGCTTCGCCCCACTCATCATCATTCACCCCGTGGATATGCTGTGATTTTTTTCTTTCGGATAAATACCGTGAAAGATTGAAAAAAAAAAAGGCTGGAGTGACACTGTGGCAGAATACTTGACTGCCAAGCGGAATTCCTGGGTTAGATTCCGGGTCCAACACTGATTTTTATTGTTTGCATCAATCGGGAGTTTTCGCTCACTGACAACACCGCCGACGCCGACACCGGGTTTATGTCGACATGGGCTCTCTAATGCTATGGCATTAAAATGGCGCCAGCACCATACGGCAAATTCACATAATTCCTACTCCTGTGGCTGGCTACCTCATTCACACGCGGTCATGATAGCGCCTTGTGACATGCATGCTGTAATTGACAAGAAACTGTCTTCTACGTACAGCGTTCGTGAGAATGAGTTGCCGGTGTGGACCTGTATCGAACAGGAATGATTGATGGATAATACGCCGGATGTCATTCACTGTTCAACGTGGCGTTTTCCGCAGTGCACCTGCTGCGTACCCTAAGGTACGGCTCTGAAAGTCCAATTACAGCTACGACTGCTGTGGCCAAAAAATCGCATACATTCACATTGGCGTGGACGGCAATACAGGCGAAACACATGATCGTTTCACGCAACTATATTTGGACGTGTGCGATCGCCCGTTAATGCTGCATTCTCTTCGTACTCTCTGGCTGCAAACATGTAAAATTGAATACGTGAAACCTCGTTACAAGTGGGGCTGCCGCGGGCCGCTGAGTAAGTATCTTTTCGACTTCGTCAGCTCTCCAAACGAACGACGGACATTCGCGATCAATGGCAAACGGAATGGTGGTGGTTAACACTGTATTAATCGTCTTGTACGAAAGGGACATAGGCATAGATGGTGGGTATGTTGTTCCATCGGTGTAGTCCTGCGCATCCCAGCATGGCGTCCTGGATGTCGGGCCTGCAGCTCCGCAAGGCCATCTTCCACGGCTCCTCACTGCCATTAGTTCACCGAGGGGCATGGGAGGGGAGAGGATGACTTAGATGATCCTCACATGAAGTCTTGGCTTTGGAGTAAAAGTTGCAGACGGAGGAGTGGCGGAGACAGGAGTGGATGAGGCTAAGGGGGTGAAGAGAGAGAAAGCTGCGAATATGCAACTGTCGCCGCAGCACTTGGAACCTGCATGGCTACTGTGTTATTAGCAGTGGGGAGCTTAAACGGAGCATCTACGGTCCGGGAGTACGCGTTACACGAGACAAGCTCCGCTGCGGCATTCGCTGCGCGGGATTACATTCTAATCTTTCACGATAGCTCTGTGCGCTACCGCCTTCACCGAGCGATTAGCTCGCGGTTATTGTGTCGTGTCCCCTTAGATCGGGCATGTCCCGCCAAGCCTCTAAAGGCGCCTGCACCGGTGTCTGAGCTGCGTCTCCATGCAGCCTCTGGATGACCAGGTTTAGTTATAAGCAGACACATTAGTTTTGACAAAAAAAAAAGGATGTTTTGGTTTTCAGTAACAGGACGAAGGAGCATTTCTTTATGTTCCGCACATTCTTAAATGTACCTTTCCATCAACAAATGTCATTTCGCACCTGATCATAGTGCGCATCATCTCTCTCAAGATTCGATTTCAAAAACAATTGTTTTAGCTCGCACCTCGACGATCAGCTATGGGCCATCCAGCAAGCCCGCGAGGCGGCGAAGAGGCAAGACCTCGACGTCCTCACGTGGGAGGCCTAGGCCAAGGAACTTAAATTTCTGGTTGATAATAAAGTTTATTCCTCCTCCTTGAAATAAATATTGCGCTCCTAAATGCTAGAGCCCGATGCGTCAGTGGCGGAAATATAGCTGAGCTATTTTTCGAACACGTGGAAGCCTAGCTGTTACTGTTTTTTTTTTTTTCAAATTGGACCTCGGTCGTTTCGACTTAGCGTTACGACGTACGCACGTGCGAAACTCAGGCGCGCACCTGTACTCTATTTATTGAAATAATGTGCGCCACTGGCGCTCCTATTACTTTTGTCACTTTGACGGACGTGAATCGAGTGTTTTCCAGGCTGTCGCGTGCGCAGAAGACAAGGACGTTTTTCGCAACAACGACAGTTCGTTCAGTCCAGTCCTGCAGTTCATTTTGAAGGTATTGTGCGACATTTTGTCGGATTTAGGTACCGCTTTATTTTCCCGTTTCTTTCGGTGCCTGTTTTCGTTTGATTCGTAGGCGACCGTCCCTGTATAAACGACATTTTTTACTGTACTTGCGACAACGGTCACCTGGTGCTGTGCAAGTAAGAGCTTCTCTTTAATGCTCGATGCTGGGAGGCTCATAGCCAAAGAACGCTTCGTGTGCTCTCTGTTGTGATCTAGAAGCGACCATTTTTTATTAAGTGGCAAGAAGTCGCGACAGCGCTTTGACATGCTATTTCTTCTGTACAACTTGTACAGCACTCACCGACTGAAACAGGACAATTTAGGGCTAAGTAACGCACACATTTTCCTTTCCACCGTCTTCAGTTATGGTCATATGGGTGTAATTTTAACTCGAATACGTGGATCGGAGCCAACATTATCTTTAGAGACCGGATTCGTAGCGACATGACGTGGTTATCTCGAGCCATTGCGAGTACCCGTCCTTATACTAAAAAATTTGATGTCGTGTTTGAATCCGCGAGTACTCTACATTCTTTAGTACTCCTGCGTATGCATAACGGGAAGAATGCTCTCGGGCGCACCTATACTTGCCCGAACAGTATACACGTGAGCATTTACGAAATCATTGTTATGTGCCTAGCGCAAGCTTTGAATATCCAATAATATCCCGTATTTGTTACACAGACGCACTTGAACATGTTTTCTAGTGGGGCTTTACGAAAATAAATATCAGACGGCTTCTTATGCATTTTCCTAAGACGACTCGAAAGCAACAGACATCTTCTTTTTCTTTTCTGTCGATTGTATTGCTCCCCCCTCCCCCCAAGAAAAAGAACTTCTTGCGCCTAATGTTGTTTCGAACATTGGCAGCTTTCTGCACCTAACGTGGTTTTGCAGTGTCTCCAGAACTGGCGCACCTTTGACCAAGCGACGATGTCGTATGATGACGTCATAGAGTGACGTACTCACATTATGATTTTTTGCATCACTCGTGTTCACGCCGACGCCGCCAATGTCGACGGCCCCTTAGATCAGGCATCTAAGCTTTCGCCTTAATAAAACATTTACCTCGTGCGGGTGACAGACAACTTTAACGTAGCATTTGTCAGTACTCTAAGTGTGCTGTTGCAGGCGCTCTTGTCTTGCGTCATCAATCTGATTTATCCAACATGACGGGCGCGCAGGTTTCTTTCCTAACGCGTTTACGTGAAGCCCTGTTGACCGCTCGACAGATGTGTTTTCGTTATCGCCTCATTATTGCGCACAATATAAACGCGTCACAGCGTAATGAGGCTGCTATTATACGTTATTCTGTGAGGGGATGCACTGCATTTTCACAGGTGCACGCGTTTCCAACATAAAAACAACGCTGAACGGTGTCCCATAGGAACTAGAGGATATTACCGGTGCAATGCGCTGCACTGACTGTGAGCGAACGGTGTCGCTGTGCGGAAGTGCATGAGCGAAACAGCACAGCGAGGACGATGAACTCCAGTTTGGAGACCACAGGAAATAGGACATGAACCTCGGAGAGCAGGTCATAGGCTTACAATCTGTGGATGTATGAATGTATGGATGTATGGATGGATGGTTGGAAAACACTCTGTGGAAGCAATAAAACATTACACATTATAGGCAACGCTTGTAAAACCGGTATATTTTCCTATAATTTCATTTTGTTTTGTCAAAGGGCCGATATCTTTAGCGAAGACATATTTATGGCACTAGTTGTCACGCAAGAGCGTATGGCCGATCGTTTCTACAGCGAAGCCATCTTAGGCCGAACTCTGCCATAATAGTAGTAGTAATAGCAGTAGTAGTAGCAGTAGCAGTAGTTGCAGTAGTATTTGTAGAAGCAGTAGCAGTAGTAGTCGGCGTCGGCAGAAAACTTTCAGCTGGTCTATTGGCTGAGCCTGCAGGTCACGTGATCTAGCATAGACCAATTAGGTGTAAGCACGTGCATTTCAAAACAAGCGATCGGATTCACAACAGCACGTGATCTCGCTAGCCAATTCTATAGACCCGCGTGCTTTCATAACCACACATGATCTCGCTTGCCAATCGTATAAACTCACGCGTATAGACATCGCCATGGCGAAGACGCAGCGTTGTGCGCTCAAGAAGCGGAGGCCAAGCGCCAGCGGAGAGCCGACGTATCCTAAGTGCGACCTCACGAAGCCGATGCAACACGGCAACGAAGGATCGCCGCCACTACTGAGGGCACCAAGGGCCCCTGCAAGGAATGCCCCAAGGGGGATCATGAATCATGGACAGCTTCGTGGTGCGACCATTTTCACGGAGTGGATGGGCAGTAGATTTTCTTTTCTTCGTGTCTCTATCCAAAGTTCGCGTTATATATTATTATGGATGAAAGATGCACTGGACTAAATATTCACAGGATTCGGTACCCAGTCGGGCGTTCTTTTCTATTCTTGTAGCGTATCATGTACAATGCACCGCATTCCAAAACGAGGAGGCAGCTGAACTTACACAAAATGGAAGGGTCACCACGCTGTTCAACGGTAACGTTGTGAAAGTGCGTGTTGGACACTAGGCCAGCATCAGTGTTGTCGTTGACGTAATCAGGATGGCGGTCCGGATGGATATACTGGCAGTCGGCTTCCTGGTGTAACTGTCAGAGTTTCTATAGCACAGACAACAAGTAGTCTTCATTGTGCAATGCCCGGCACCCGAGCGTAATTTTGCAGTAACCCGAGGGAAAGCAAGTACGTAAGGGTTCCGGCATCAGCTAATTGCTCTCCCATGGATAGAGGATTCAGGTAACGTAATGAATACCACAGAGGCTCTCCTGTAGCTGGGCAAGAGTAGCGCCAATACCGTGGCCACTCTCATAAGATGGAACTTCGATGTGGCTAGCCGAGTCATACTAATCCAAAAAAGGCGTCCTCGTGAGTTTCGCAGTAAGTTCTGAAAACTCGGCGACCTGTTCAGGTCTAAACAAAAATGAATGCCCTTAAGACGGTACGGGGGAGCGATGTCTGGAAGGTCCTCAATGGAGCGGAAAAAGTACGCACACATTCTAAAACGTCGTTTCGGACGTCGTTAGCTGAACGTTGGAGCGAGAATCCTTTAAGAAAGTCGGCATTCTCGGAATAAGTCTGTATTTCATCAGCATAGCCGAGGTTGTCGAATGCTATTGTGACGGCGCCTGAAACCACACTTAGCAGAGCTTAGCTTTGAAGAATATTTTGGAAAGTCAGAAAGAATGGCCTAGAGCCTTTCGAGATGGATTTCTACAGTGGACATTAAAAAACAATATTATCCAGACAGCCGGGACATATGGGCCACTTCAGAACTCATAGAAGAGAGTTCATCCTGGGTTAGATGACAGCACGGCCGTACGAAAACCCAGACGACATAAAGATGACAGGCGCTACCAGGGGTAGCGAATGCCATTCTTAGCGGTTATTTTCGTGAACAGCAACTGTCCAGTACCCGGAGCGGACGTAAATGGGAATAGCAGTAACTGGCGTCATGCAAACTGTCTATTACGTCATCGACGCTTGGAAAGGGCTACCACATTTCTCAGTGAACTAATAGTAATCAACATGAACAATGCACAAAATTCGATTGTTGTCCTTCATCGTCAACGCGAATGGTGAGGCCCAAGAACTTGGGTAACACTCTAATATGTTGTCGACATCTGTTTGTCTGAAGAGCCCTCAGGTGCTGTCACACTGTAGGATCGCCTGTGAACTGCAACGTCATTTGTGTTGATGTCATGCGAAACTTCGGTGGTCTAGCTGACCCAACGGATTATCGTCAAAAATGAAAGACACCTTGATGGAAAGCCGAAGGAGTGGGGGAATTCTTGTATTCAGGTCCATAAGTGTGAGTAGATGGGCTTGTTGATTTAGAACCCTTTGCTTTGTTGCAGTGCTGCGAGGATAAGAATACGCAGGAACACGAACATCTGACGACACACAGTGCTGTGTCTTCTTTCCTGTGTGCCCTTGCCCTTTGCCGCGCTAGTGCTACAACAAAGTATGAATATTCAGGTAGCACCCCTGGGGCTGTTATTCGGTGTTATGGGTCTTCACGTTGAGAGAGTGAAAACGAGGATTCGGTAGTAGCATGAAGCCAAGTACGAGTGGATAAAGTTGAAACCATGTGGTATTGTAAAAAAGACAGCATGGCTAGCAATATAGTCGACAAAAGTACTTTCGTCCTTGACTCGCAATCGAGATGAAAGCAATGTTCTACATATTCGATCTAAAAGACGTTCTAGGGCAGAGTGTTGTGGCGAGGTAGGGGAATATCAAGTACAGGATATGCAACGTAGTCGCTGTCAGAAAGACAAGGTCAATGCCCTGTGGAGACATCAATTCCAGCTCGTTCATACTGAAGTCATACCAGTGTGTCCTACGAGCTTCATACACAGTGTGCGGCAGCCACCTTTAGTCAAGAATTAAAGCAATACCAATGTTTTATAAGAGGACACTACCTCATACTTGCGAACGCCTATTGTTCGGAGGAATCAGGTCATTTATATTCAGCTGATCCTCATATCTTGTCATGAGTATTTACACAGGCAAGGTCAAAGAAATTAACTTTGGAACAGAATTTCGAAGAAGGAAGTGCGCAACCTTCTAGGAAGAATCTAATACAGAACTTTCTTAGCCTGTCGTTTTCATGTAAACATTGTTTGCTCGTTGAAATAACGGTGACAAAAACAAAGAACAAAACCTGACTGAACGGGCTGAACGAGCTTAAAGCAGGCTGAATTATTTTTCACGATCCTATCAATGAGGCAGTATTTGAAAATAAATTCTCGAGTGTTACGGAACAGTGATGGGTGCCAGCCACCACCTTTAGCCAAGAATTAAAGCAGTACGAGATTGTTATAAGAGGACGCTACCAGATTGCCGTTTTTCGACGTCCCCGCCGAAAAGCCGATATCCTACTGTAAAGAACTTCGTAGTGGAGAGGCTCCTGGTTTTGACAGCCTGGGGATCCTTTAAAGTCAACCTTAATCCACGTACACGAGCGGCTTCGCATCAGCCTTTATTAAAATTCAGCATCGCGGTTGGGAGCCAACTTGCGACCTCCAGCTCAGCATTCCAACGCCATAGCTATTGAGCTTCCGAGGCGGGTAAATTAGGCGGGCTTCATAACTGCCATTGGGCGTTGTGCGACGCAAGCCGCATTATGAGATTTGGTCGCGTACTCAAGAGTGCTCCAGCATGTGTACCGGCAGATTTTTAAATACATCGAATTTTTTAGCAATTCCCTTTGGTATAGAGCATATTTGTACTCATTGAGCTCAATTATACACCAAGAGGCAGGCTTACTCTCGCAAGAAAGCAAGCACGTTGCCGACTGAAAAACGCTCTCGAATCACATTTTGAAATCAATAGCTTCTAATTAAGTGGAAGTGTACACTCGCCCATTCCATACCTAAATGGACGTTAAAGAACCCCAGGTGATCAAAATTGATGCTTTGTGCTCCACGACAGCGTGCCTTGTAATCATATAGCACTTCTTTCTTGCATTTTTAATTTCTATAAATACTTCTTGGCGCATATTTCAATTCATAAATTGCAGCCGGTGAGATCGCAGGGTGTATACATATACAAAGCATTATCAAGGTTCATTCCCAAAGAGTGGGATGATATACGTGGTTATTCCAGTTCCTTTCCTGCCTTTATTGACAAGACCGCGGTTTCTTTAAAAACTATTTGAACAGTGAATTTTAACAGCTTGCCTGACAGCACATTCAGAGATCACCGCCCCACGCTTGGATTTTATTTCAAGTGAACGTCACTTGCAAGTTCATTGGATACAATTCTTCAATTGCAGTGTGTACGGTATTACTTAATTACCAGCATACAGGATCATTTTAGCTATTATTTTACTTTGTGTTTCGATGTTTAGTGCCATTAATATATCCCCGAGTCAAGTAATCGAGCGGATGGACTACAAAATTCTGTCGGTAGCAGGCAACATCAAAATTTCAGTATTTAAAAGACACCCTAGAAACATAGCGCTGTGTATTAAGCGTTAGGTAAAGATAAGTTGCTCGCACTTTAAATTAAAAGGCTCCGTAATTTGGCGGTGTAAGAACACATAATTATGTAACCTGTTCTTTGGAATTCACTTTGTATATTACTTTGCTCGCCTGTTAGAAAAACATTGTTTTAGTTTGTCATTGCATTTATACAGATGTGCTACACACCGCGTGCTGGCTCAAAGCTTGGGCGATACTGGTGCGCAGAGTCCCGGGTTCGATAACAGCTCAAATTTCAATGGCTGAGCAGCCAAAAGTGCTCGCGAACCTTGCTTTTGTTTGCCGTTAAAGAATCTTAGGTGGTTGATGGTTAATGTCATTTCAGAGCATTCCACTAGGACCTCATTCATAAAGAGCCGTGCAGCGTCTGGACTTAACCGTTAAAGAATCTTAGGTTGTTGATGGTTAAGGTCATTTCAGAGCGTTCCACTACGACCTCATTCATAAAGAGCCGTGCAGCGTCTGGACTTAAGCATATATAGATATACTTTCTAGGAGGCACTAACCGCGTTTCCCTTTCATCTTTGTCAGCTGACTCACTGATGGAGGAGCTCATTCGATCGGAACTGTTGAAGCTGGAGCTCCTTCCAGTGCCACCTCCAATAAAGTTCAAGGAATCGACCCATCTCAGCAAAGCAGATGACTTCTACGAATGCCAAACGGTACGAGACCAAACTAAGGTTTGCTGTGCAGCTTGTGGCTCCTGTGAAACACTTGAGCATCTTATACTACACTGTCTCGCGTTTGTTACGCAGCGGGCTTTGCTGATTAAGGAATATAAATTCCCCGGATTCAAGTGCGCGACAATGGACGATTACCTCTTTCCGAGAGGTTGTGTATCTCGACGCGGCCAGGCCCATCGAGTTCGCTGACCTTTATGGACCAAACAGATCTGGCCACCCGTTTATAAGCGTTTCTTTGTGCGTGCGTGTGTATGTGTGCGTGTGTGTGCACGCGCGTGTGCGCGTGTGTGCGTGCGTGGGCGTGTGTGTATGTGTGTGTGCATGTGTGTGCGTGCGTGTGTGTGTGTGTGTGTGTGTGTGTGTGTGTGTGTGTGTGTGTGTGTGTGTGTGTGTGTGTGTGTGCGTGTGTGTGTGTGTGTACCTATTTTTATCCAAGTCTTCGTCACTTTTCGTTTACTTTCCTATCTTCTTTCCTCTTTCTCTCCTACTAACTTCCTTTCCTCTGTCTCCTCCCTCCTCCCGAAAGAGTAGGCGGGCGTTGTGCCCCTCCTGGTGGCAGTTGCCAGCTTGCTCTCTCCCTCTTTTCTCTGTGTCCTTGTGTATCTATGTCTGCCAATCAGATAAATAAATAAATTATGAGGCATTTTTTTGGCTAGATTTCTTTTTTCTTATGCCGAAATTGTATGCTCTAGTCAAGATAATAGATTTGTCGTTGCTTGCAGCTTTTGGACAATTGGCGCTACGAAGAACATTGGCAATGCAAATGTTCTTTTAATCGAATTAAGCACTGGTCTTGGTCAAGCTGGTTGTTTAATGATGTATTCTATCGGGCCTGAAGTATATGCGCAAAAGCAAAGGTGAAGATCTGGAATGCCATTGACAGTCCCAACTCTTCGAGCTACTTCGTCCGCTATATTTGCTTATTTGCTTTAAGGCAGCACGATGACCAAACCGTATTGCAGTATTATTACTTACAGACGCAAGGTTTGTTGTAGGTATTTAGCAATTTAAAACGCTCCCGAAATGCTGAGGATGGTTATACCAGTTCAAGGAAGGGCCCCCTTATGGAAGTATTTCACGAAGTGATGTTTCTAGTGGGACACAATAATCAGTCTTGACGAAGTGACTGCCATTACACGAAAGTTATTCACATATACACAGATGACTTAGCGTTCCGACCGGCGAATGTGTGAAGTCCCAAACTATTGGCTTATCTGGCTGCTTTTTGTTTCCGGAAAATCGTCAGCTTGTTTAGAAATTAGAACTCTCCAATCTAAATTTTGTGTTCCAATGAAAGTAGTAAACATGCACTGGATTGTTATTCAAAACTTAAAACATGAAACAATATATTACATGTGTTTTGGCTTATCAGTAGTTCATGGTTATAAGGCGTTCGATTCGGCAATGCCCATGGAACTTCATTTTCTGCGCCTTCATCGCTGTGTTGGCAAAATAGAACGACCACTTTATACAGATTTCTAGCCCTTTCAGCCCTGGATTTTTTATTTTGGTTGGGGACATTTTTGATGCGTGTTTTCCTAATAGTTATGACTTCAGAAGACTACAAACGAAAAATTGAGCCAGTGGTGCAAGTATTAATGGATTTACACGCATGGCATCAAATTACGTCATAACGGCGCAGCGGTTGTGAAATGAGAAAAATGGCATATTTTTCCTGCTATTCACTAGAGTACACAAAATGTGAACCACGTGTAATTTTTCAGTGTGATACTCATTGAAACAGCTTCGGTACGTCGACCCGAAAATGGTGCCTACCCGCCTCAGCTGACCCGCCTCGGCGTCACCCATGACTTCGGTCAAGCTTCTTCTTCTTTGCGGCTCACAGCTCCACAAGCATGCCACAATTTTGGTGTCAATCGCAGTGGGGATCATTGAAGAAGTACTGCCCCAAGAATTAGCAGTTTTGGTTTCATTTCCGAGGTGCTAGGGGAAATGTTGTGTGATGGTGTCAACTGACACCGCCAGGGCCGAAAGGGCTAGCGCTAGCTGCATCATGCATTTACTAGAGCTACATCGGCATCACCTACTGTGTCATCTTTACCACTTCTAATTTTGTTTACATTAGTCAAAATAACAAGTCATATGTGATTGTATACGAATGAGCTGCCGCTTCAATGGACATATTTAAGCACCCCTCATCAGTGGCTCCTCAAGCGTTATGGTTTCCGTTGGCGAATTTCAAGTTGCAAATGGATAAGTGACAAAAATAATGAGGAAAATATCTTCGAACTTTCAGAGCTGCGCTGTTCTTGTCACTATATCTTTATTGCTTTTTTTTTCTTTAAAGGAGACAATACAAGCAGCAATACATGAAGGCATCGTGTACTCTCCCTACAAGAAACCGAAGACAGTCGAGCTTTCATTTTTTGACTTCCTTGCAAAAAGCCTTCGAACACACGGAAACAAAATCGCACTGGTAAGAATTTCCATGCTTTTAAAATTCTAGTATAGATCATGCTTCTAGAAAAGGGAGTTGCTGGCGTATGGAGCTACCTTACATTTAGAAGTCAGGGATAGCCAAAAGCGGGAAAGGGGGGAGGAGGATTCTGTATTTTTTGAAGGCGTACAGATACAGTACACCCGATAGTATTATTTTTTTTCATATTTCTAATCTATATATTAGCCCCAGGTCGTCGTCAGGTCATTGTACATAAATTAAAGCTGCGCTATTTTCTGCAACCCATGCCAAGAACAGCAGGGTACCTCATCACACGAAATAAGGGTTTTTTGGGAATACTCCGCGTGTAAGCAAATGTGTTGACATGCTTGGCTCGTTGTGCACAACTCTGACTCTTTACCGTCGGTCTTACCTGGTGTGTTCGCCCACGAGATGTGACGCCGGCAGCATAACTGGTAGCGGTGTTGATCCCGCCAGTTCTGTGACAGTTGTCGCTTGTCCTAGAGCGTCATTCCTTCTACAGAGCAATAGTTGCCTTGCATGCTGCGTCACGCCAATATGTCACGCTTGTGTGTAACTTCAACAGCGTCCGAAGAGTACAAGAGCAACGAATGACATTGTTATTGTTGTTAGTGTCTCGCCCTTCATGTGCAACTCGGAGTTACTATTTATTAAAACTGTATTCTAATTCCGTTACTCATCCGAAGATTTCGTAGCAATATTTAAGTAATATGGCGCGTCATGTTTCGCCTTCATTACGCACTTCCTGATCAAGGTTGTTACTTTCTACAAATGTCCCACACACTTCACAGGGTCTGCTGCGAGACTGTAGATGTGAGCGTTTCAACACAGTTGCTCTTTAAAGCGTGCGCCAAAAAAATTCTTGCCAAGTAAGTTCAAGATTAGGCTCGACTTCCAATTATATACCAAGTCATTCGCAAGCGTTTCAGGCATTGGACAGATTGAAATGTAGATAGACTTCTTTTAATGTGCATCGGGTTTTCTCTTGTGCAGCATTCAGAATGAAAAGAATGACTGAAAATTATTAAAATTAGCTTAATCTAGCTCTTTCGATGCGAAGAATGGATTTGTGTCATCTGTATACGCATTTACTTCAGATAAATCTTATACATTTACCACGACAGTCGACTCTGAACAGTGCTGTCTGAATTATGTGAGAAACCAATAGTTCGTGCGTCTTCAACATATCTGCCATGTAGAATTACCATTCCCATTCATCAGAACCGTGCACATTGTAGCCACAACTGCAGATGTACTAGACCAAACTGTAGTATTTATTTGCACTTCGCTAGTGTCGTTTCTGAAATTTCCAGCACTCCTGTGATTTCTTTCGTGCATATCCACCACAGACCGATGAACAGAAGACGGTAACCTACAGAGAACTTCTGAAGAAACTTCGCTGCTGCGCCGCAATGTTTCAGGCGCACAACGTTGGTCCTGGCGACAAGGTCTATTGTCATTTTGGAAACAGCATCGAAGCCTTTGTGGCGCTCTATAGCATTGGCGCTGCCGGAGCAACCATCGTACTGAGTGATCCGGAATACAAGGAAGGTATGCAGAAATCACGTAACTGACACAGGAATGCAGTCAATAAACACCATCTTGCTATACAAGCTTCTTTTCTACATGCCAACTGTTCACAAAGAGTCTGGCTAAGTTAGGCGGGTGCGTAAGACTAAAACCGTCACAAAGGTTGAGTTTGTTAAATGACAAAGATTTGACAGTGAAAATGTTTGACATAGAAATGCGCATGGGCAAGCATACAAGAGTGAATAGGACTAGTAGATCTGTTGATGCAGGATAGTCCATAGGTCTGAAAGAATACTACGAGAGATAACCGAATTTGTACCCGTTAAGTAAACATGCTAAGATGTCTTCCAATCAGTAAATATTTATGGCTAATTACTTATCACCGATTTTCTCAAGGTTTCAGGGATAAGTGCCACAATTTAAACTGTATGCTTGCTATCCCAATAATGCCTAACGTGATGCATGAACTCCTTCAAGAAAATTAAAAATTCTATCTGAGCAGAACACCTGCATACTCCTCTGAATTTACTCTAGGTGATTCAGATGAAACATGAAAGAAAAATCTGCAAGAAAAATGTAAAAGCAATAAGTGGAAAATTCCTATTTCCCAAGAAAAGAACGATGTATTGTGCACAAAAGATGCTAACACTGACTAAAAATAATGAAACTTTATTAAGCCCGTTCATTTAAGCTGTGCATAATGCTGTACAGTTACTGCGATGCACACGTGCATGTTATGCTTCCAGCGACTAACAAAAGGGGCAGGCGAAAATAAAAATCGTTAGGCATATGTGTAATAATCTCATTCGGTCTTACAATGAACGACAATCGTTCCGATATATCTAAAGCGACGTCGGTTATATTGTCGAAACTAATAGTGTTAAAAAATTTACAAACTTACTGCAAATGTTCTGACAGCATTTGATACGTTGAAATTTTCAAACTATGCAACGTCTTTCAACAATCCTAGTTTATTACGCGGACCCCTAAAAAGAAGTTCAAATCAATATCTATGCGTGCCACCGTTTCTTGGGTAATATCAATTTGAGTTATGTGTTGTAGTTTCTTTTCTTATGCTTTATTTAACATTGTGTATTGATGAAGTTTCTTTTGAGATGAAGCTTTTGTGATGAAGTTCTTTTGTTATGTTTTCTCTGAAATTGCGTAACAAGAACATGCTAAATATTGTTGTGTTATTGTTTTATTTCTGAAAATATCTGCGACAGAGTGAGATGTTCAGCGGCCTGCGTGCCAAACTGTATTTAGGAGCAGAGGCCCCATGTCAGGCTATATAGCCTTTAGCCTCTGCTCCCGATCCTGTAAGAATTCAGGACAAATAAACTTCAATTCAATTCAAAAGCAGAGCACAAAATTTATAACGGCAGTCCGGATAAGAACAGGTGATACAAGAAATTGCAGTTCTGAGAAGAAAAACAGTCAATGACCTGAAAATAACGTCCATTGGCTTGAACATTATCTGACTTGTCTGAAATCCAGTGAAACCGACAAGGGCCCACAGTGAAAGACACATTGCCTAACTTCGCACGACATACAAACCTTTACTTTGCGGCTTTGTTTTGTGTCTCACGTGGACAAAAAAGCCACCTTTCCTAGGTTTTCTTAATGTTCGAAGAAATTCCGTAGGCACTGTGAGTACTCCTAAGTACTCTCAATTGGTCACTTACCAAGCGGATTACTTCTAAAATGAAGCAAACCAGAACAGAACACGTCACGCACATCTCTAAAAAAAGAAATGATTCAGAACAAATAGCGGCCACAAATAACTCCGATAGAGCACTACGTCCCTAAAAAGAAGTTCAAATCAATATCTATGCGTGCCACCGTTTCTTGGGTAATTGTTTACTTTCTAAAATAAAATTTTCTTTGTTCTACCCAGACATTTATCCTAACCACACTTGTAAGATCTGTAAGACCTAGGTAGCTTCGCTCCCGCATATGCTGTGGGAGTGCAAACCCCAATACCCGTCCATTAACACCGAGACCCTCTCGTCGAGATGGCACGCCGCCCTGCGCAGCTCCCACCTCGACGACCGACTTTGGGCTACCCAGCAGGCCCGCGAGACGGTGAAGAGGCAAAACCTCGACGTCCCCACGTGGGAGGCCTAGGACCAGGCAACTAAACTGCTGGTTTTGACAAAAGTTTATTCGTCCTCTTCCTCCTCCTCTGGTTTCCAACACACACAAAGTGTCTGGTGCAACAGCGATGTGTTGTATAAACGTTATCCATTTTATTTTTTTGATAAATAATATTTACTACCCATAAAATATTGAATATGTCTTGTCTAAAAAGTGAGAAAACTACATTTCTTCCTTAATATGCATTTGTTAAATCTGTGAGAAACCTTGAAACGTCGCGGAAAGTCAACGTGGCGTCTGTGGGTTTCCTAAACTCATTTTGCTGATGTGAAAGTTAACTGATTATTTACTTTTTCCCACCTAAGGAGAGGTTCAACGGCACATGAAAAACTGTGACGCTACACACGTAGTGACTGACCTGCGCCATTCATTCAAGTTCAGCTCTAGAGACCAGAATAGCCGCATCAAGGTAAATTACCATCTCATTTCTGTATTTTGTATTATTTACCCATGCTGGTTTGAAGTAACGTGCCTGCGAAAAAAATGAGTGAGCTGTCACGTAGTACATATCAAACATCACCCTGTGGACCCTCCGGACGGAGAGGGCCATCTGCTGGCAGCGTTGTCAATTCTTGGCAGTGACAGTGGCAACTGGACTTATTTGACAATACCGTACCGCAAAGGGATGAGCTGCATTGTCGATATAGTAACATTTGAGTTTGTGCGTCTGTACACAAGTATGTGGTGAGGTGAAGAAGAGGTTGACGTGTCTGGAGCATCGATCATTGGTATCGCCCTGGCTATGTGCACTAAGGCCACGCCTCGCATCTTAAGTGTGTAGGTACCTGTTGTAAATATTCCCGTATCAGTATAGTCGCTTTTAAAAAGTGCGCCAGACTTGCGTATTAGCTCATCGCTTGAGACGTGGCAGTGCTTTAGACATGACTATGTAAACAGGACAGCCCCGGCGCTGACTAACAACCACTGTTCATACAGTTTAAATGCACTGTACTGTAAGCAGATGAGACCATCAAATAGGTCAAGCAATTCAATTTAGCCAATATTCTTATGTTAGCGCAGCTTTTATACGAGTGTGCTGCAGTAAAATAAAGACGTCTATGACATGCGTGACAGCCTGCAGGCAATTTTTTTAAATGCGAAGCCTTTCTTAGCGAACCCAAGGCACATTGAGCGTTTCTATCTACGAATCTATCGATCTATCTAGCCGCCTACGTCTGGGTGCTCTTGTGATCGCCTCCTTAGCTTGATATCGACCAAAATTGGCATGGGAGGGCAAAATGGTTTGATGACTATGACTGTCTGGTCATGATATAAATAACGTGAAAATCCTGTCGCGTACGTCGTCAAACCTTTTCCTCCAGACACGTGTGGCACATACCAGTATACCACGGGCAGCGGTATACGGGTATGCGCCACAAGTGATTGACAGTTTATATCTTCCAAGGAACGGCAAGAACAGACATTGGTAAATTAAACGCGAGAACGTTACGAAAAACCAACATCGGCAGCGTTGACTCGACAAATTCAAATAATAAAAGTCAGGATCTCAACAGGAATTGAACCCAAGCATTCCGCGTGGCAGTCAGGTATTCTACCAGAGAGCTGCGTCACGTCTTGAAACTGCTTTTTAAAAAATTAATGTCGGTGCAGCGTCAATCGTGCTTGCAGTGCTGCCTATCTAATTTTATAACAAAGCAATGAATATTACATATGTACTCCTATGATACGGTTAACGTCAGTTGTGGTTCCGGTGTTGGCTCCACTTTCATAGAAGTCTAATAAATAGTACACTTCTATTCGTATGATTCAGCAAGCTATGTTCAAGTGTTGCTCGACCCCGGAGGAAGGCGCTAACGAAAGCTACGTATAATATTCATATCCTCCCACCGTAAAGTGCACTTCGTTTCGATAATACTGACGTCTGCGCTCTAAAGTGAGTGCTGACGTATGTCAGACCATAAGTTACTCGTTAAACGCCAGTGTAGTCGACGTGCCTGGTAAGGCCGTGATTTGCACACAACTGCTACGTTTACAAAAATGCATCGATCCGCCTCGTAACGCTTAGCTCAAAGCCAAAAAGTGCAGCATAGACAACTACTCGCTGATTGCTTCGCATGAAAGCGGTTCCCACAAGGCATGAGATCAGCCGACTTTTTTTAGGGTATTTTGTTTCTGGTTTTTGCACAAAGTGCAAGACCTCTGTTTGAACTTGTGCAAAAACCTCATCGGAAGCTTGGAACTCTCTAGTCGCTTTGCGACGTAAACTGAGTTAGGATGCGACGTTCTCGAAATGTTAGGTATTCGGCAATTGAAATTGCGGCAGTGTTCCTGTGTCCTCCCACGAGTTAACAGAATATACTAGAAAAGTGAAACAACGCAAATGACTGGATAACACACAAATAAAAACATTTTGCCTTTCTCTATCTGGTATGCTGCCATTGCCACTGTTTTATTACCGAAGTTCTTGCCAACTGCCTGAGGAATAGGGTGAAATGTTCCTGCGGATGTGTCAGCCTTAAATTCATTCAGTATCGGTCTCACGAGTGCTCTTACTTGGCGTCTCTTACGCGTTTATGGCATGACGTCGCGCGTATCATGAAGGTGCCTCCTGATGCAATGGCACTTAGAGCAAAGATGGACATACAGACAGCCTATAGGGATTACCTGGTATTGAGTAATGGTGACACTGCAAAACCAGTGGCAACGCAACAAATCATATCATGGCGCTGCATCTTTAACCTGTCGACATTAAAAAGGCAATTTAACAGCATTCCAACACACGACAATAAATATATTCTGAAACTTAATGAAGATACATTTGTAAATCAATTGTGCTGATAGGTTTTTATTTCATTTTTTATGCTACATAGGTCATTTTAGTGTCTAACGTTCAAATTCAATTGGTGATTATAAAACGAACGCTTGGTTGTTACCATTTTGGTTTTTTTTTTTTTTGCGGCGTACTAGCATATGTGGTATCGCTTCTTAGACAGTGCCGACTGCAATGTGCAGGCTGATATCAAATCGTCCGTTTAAGATGATTTTCCAAAAGCGAGCATCATTTGCAATGTGCCCTTCGCCTTAGCGTAGCTACGCTCAGAATATTTTTCTTTGCTGGCCGAGGAGTGGTTCATATTTAAGAACAAATTGAAAAGAAAATGGTTTGCGACAATAGTACAAACTTTCACACCGGTGTTTTTACAGTGGTTTGTGAAGGTCGGAACGTGCCAAATAGAACACACCACATACATTGACCTAAGATGCCTGGTCCCCCTATTTGCTGACAGAGCCCCTTTTCGACGCTTGTAACCGTATTGAGGCGCTCTATGATGCAGTCAACATTTACTGAAGCGTAATCAATTTATCTGTTCTATCAAAATGGCTAAAAGCTGCCTTATTGGCGCTGACTTTGTGAAAGTGGCAGCGTCGGCCTATCGCGTTAATAGGAATGAATTGTTCGCGCACTTTTTCGGCGACGTTTTGTATAAAAGTTCGTGCTTTAAGGGGAACGTAGTTGCCGTTATATCTGTGCCGACTATGACGTAATGAAATACCCGTCTGATTCTTTTTGTTTCTTTTTACAACGAATCTGTATATCACCAGGCCATTCGTAATTCCGCGAAAAGTTACCTACTCAGCATAAAATCCGCCTTATTCACGACGCCCCGGCGCATGCGCCGTCCCCTAGCGGAAAAGTCGCGAAACGTCTCGTCATCTCGAAGGCTTTGCTTCTGGCAATACCCGCACTCCCGGCCCCTACCAAACCCCTACCAAAACGGCAGAGGGCAGCACAGGAAAATGAAAGAGGCGGATTGTCATCATCATAAACCATCTTTTCCTTCAAATTAAAAAAAAAGCGGCTGTTGCCACCCATACAAAGCTCAAACGGCATCTGGCGAACTGGGCGAATCGCTTGATGTGACTGCGACCCTGGAAGTAATAAGAACTCTGATCATATCGTAACTCCGCGAACAGTTACCGAGTCAACAATTACCTACTCAGCAGAAAACCCTTGACACGCATGTGCCACATAAATAGGGCGAACCCCACCACTCACCAATAGCCCGCTAAAAATACACAGAGAATAGTAAATACATAAATTAATTAACAAATAAATAAGTATATAAATAAGTTAATTTTATAAACATATGCATAAACACATAAATAACCTACGTGGTACACACTTCTCAGGCTCGCTAATCGAGGTGGAAGTGCTTTGAAATGGATCATACGCTGAATTCACAAGTTATACATCAACGCATAAATAAAGTAATAAATTAAATAAATAAATCGGTGCACTACGCAGCTTCGCTAGTCGTTCACCTTTACGGAGTGGAATGGCTCATGAATTTTTCACATGGATGCACGTCGTATTTGGCTCGTGCCATCGTTTACGACACAATTTGTAGGTGCCATGTGAACACGAACACCGTCTTTTCCAGGCCTATTTTTCTGTTGATGACGTGCCTGGATTCACTTGCATTTCCAACTATGACGCTTACAATGAAGAGGATTACCAAGAAGTAGCAAGGAACCCAGGGCGTATTCTCGTCATGGCTTACACCTCTGGGACAACCGGTCAATCTAAAAGCGTTGAAATTACGGAGGAGCGATTCCTCCGAAAAGTCTGCGGAATGGAGTAAGTGGCAGTGTCGAGATCAGAAAATGTGGTCTATTTTGGGGCTAAAACACGTGCGTCAGCATTGGAAGTTGCCGAGGTGTACACTGAATGATGATCATACCACGTACCAGAAGACTTCTCTGGAACACCGGGTATAATGAAATTTGATCCTTCGAAGAGCGATCATAGTCTGTGGAGCCGGTAACACAGATCGATGTAAACTGTGCTCAATTAAAATATCTTTAAGGTTTCTCACCACAGCCTTGTACGCAAGGTTGTCATGCCTACATCTCGTAAGATGTTCTTGTCAAGTAATGTCCAAGTGTCAGCGCGCAGTGTCACTCTCACGCCCACATACTCCGTTATGAGAAGATTAAATTTTTCCGACCGATTAGTGAAGGAAATTTTCCGTAGAAGCATCTAATAAACGATCATTCTCGCTTTCTAAAATACAAGAGCATGCAAGCACGGACACGAGAAAGAAGTCAGGACACCACAAACGCCGTCTTTTTAGAATGAATACTTACCAGCTAGCTCAGTTCTCTGTTATTCTAAACGTTCTCGCTTTGTATTAGATGATGTGATACTATTCGCCAACACAGGAACGATGTGAGGAGAATGGAAGTGTAATGTAGCGCTCTTGCAGCGCACTGCGAGAAGCGTGACCATAAGATCTATTTTGACGGCGCTTGTGCTATCGACACTGAAACGAGGCACTTCCTTGAGTCGTGGCACATTCAAAACACACCTGCGAACGTTAACCGCGTGCTAGGGACAATGCCTCCGGTATACGTGCACGGCCTTCGAGATATGATGGAAAGATGAAGTCAAAGCGGAGCTAAGATGATAAGAAGCGACGAAGCTTCCACGACCAATATATAGTCGCCCACTGTGGAAGCTGTCGAACCGGTCTCGAAACGCTGGGATCTCTTCAAATACACCTTGGCTGTGGCCATTTTAGCTTCTAGCACTAATCAATATGGTCAACAATTTTTTATTCCACATATATTCGCATCCTGGCAAAGTTACGCAATTTCAGGTTTCATGGATTTCCCATCGCCGTATCATTCATCCTTCCCCGAAAATGCACAGGCACTTCTGACTCCTACTAACGTGATTTGGTGGGTTCGCACTTTGCGTTGAATCTTATTTCTTAGGAATATAGCATCAAATGTGGATCGGTTATGACAAACCTAGCCGAAGATTGCTTGCATCGCTAATCTATCTGTCAAGCATGCCTCATTTAAAAGCTCATATGAAGGCGGCTTACGAGGGAGCTTTGCAGTAGCCCGTAGTGGTTTTATATGACCGCATTTGTTTCTGATTTGTAGGCTTTACTCATTATTTCTGCATGCGTATTCCGCTTTCCTCATTTGTGAATGCACATCAGAATTTCGTTCTGTAAACTCTTTATATACAGGGTGTTTCAAGAAATGTGTGCAACCTTCTCAAAAAATCAGGAAAATGCGATATTTGATTGCTGCCTTCAGAATTGGTTTTTCCGTAGTGGCAGGGATTTTAAGATGGTTGAAGAAATTATTTGGAACTGTAATTTAAAAAGTTAAATTAATCAACATTTTATTTAGTGGAGTTAGGTGGTTGTGTCAAATGGGAGAATTGAAGTTCTTCATGCCAGAAACACAACACAACTTGCAGATTTCGAAAAAGTGGCTTCTAGTTATAATTACGAAGTAATGAAATTCAACCAAATTCAATGGCGAAACATAAACAGAAACATGGAAGAATGCAACTGCCATATTCTTGTGAGGCGTCCAAAATGAGTGAATGGCGTTTTCTGTAGCGCTAGGCATCTTAAGATGGTTAGAGACATGACTTGAGACAGTAATTAGGAAAGTTAATTAACTTTTTAATTAGTGGAGTTAGGTGCCTGTGTCAAATTGGGGAATTGAAGTTCTTCGTGCCAGAAACCCATCTTAACACTGAGATTTCGAAAAACCGGCCTCTAGTAATAATTACAAGTAATGAAATTCAACCGAATTCGATGGCTTTCGCTGTTGAAAGCCTTTGCATTTGGTTGAAGTTCATTACGCCACAACAATTACTAGAGGACGCTTTTTCGAAATCTCAAAGCTCGGATGGGTTCCTCGCGTGAAGAACTTCAATTCTCCCATTTGACACAATCACCTAACTCCACTAATTAAAAAGTTAATTCATGTATTTTCTAATTACTGTCTTAAATGATGTCCTTAACTACCTCAAGATTCCTGCCGCTACAGAAAAAGCAATTCTGAAAGCCCCGAGCAAATATCGCATTTTCCTGATTTTTTGAGAAGGTTGAACACATTTCTTGAAACACCCTGTAACACCAAATGTAAGCTTTGTTTCTGCTAACGAGTGCATACAAGTATGTATCACATATTGGCCGTTCTACTACCGCATAAATCTTTCGTGCTTGAGAAAAACCTCACTTCGTCATTTGCACGTACGTTTTTCTTATAAAAAGTAATGACAATATAATTCAGCCTCAGGTAACTTTACAGTGAAGACATGCGGCATGCGTTGCTTTGCATCATATTATCACAAAAAATTATTGGACTACGGCGTTCCGCAATGCGCAGAAAAGTAGTAGGTACTCTTTAGAAACACATCATCTAAATTCTAAATCAACAAATTATTAATTAAATCGGTTCACTAAAGCAGGCACTCATATGTGCCCTGATGCACTCCGCAGAGGTATCAGAAATACCTGTCTTTTTGTAAAGAAGATTCAAAATATTTGATACTTCACAGAATGGTCTTAACGATTGCTCAGGTGAAAAAGTCGCACTAGTCTAACGGGAGCAAAACGAGCTCTCTTATCATATTGTTTTGCGGCACTTTCAAAAAATTTGTAATTATGTGGGGTGCTTTTCACAGCAAAAAATTGAAAGTGTTTTTATTTGAGAGTTGGTTGGAAGCTCTGCGTTAACGCCATGTTAACTTCCAAAAGCAAATGACAATACACTTTTCTGTTTCTCACCACATTCGCTCTAGTAAAATGCGTCCATCGTTAAATCTTTTTTTTTACTGCGCTAAGCTTGGAGCAGCTGTCCTGTATAGTCCATACATGAGAAAAACAGCTGTGATATAAGGTATACAGCTGCTACGTTTCGATGAAGCAGCGAGTTAACAAAGAGGGCAAAAGCGTGTCATTTAACACTTTTGTCGCCAGCATGCCGCTCTCAATGCGAGCAGGACCGACCGCGTTGTGGCTGTGCATGTGTCGCTTTGAGGCCACAAAATAAAACCTAGCGTTTGAGTGACAACCCGTCCTGTAATCTCCATCGCAAGTCAGCACCGAGTTTTACATCCATGCAATCACATAATTGGTATAACACGTTTTGAGCACTGTCAGCAAAACCTCTCCGGCTGATGCTGACCGTGGCTGGCTACTGCTGGCTCCTGCTGTCCAACCTAAAAGGTCATACTAAAAAATAAAAAGAATTTCAGCAGATACGCAAACGTGATTGCTCCTAAGTTCTGTTATGCCGCTTCTGGTTGGCCGAGTGACTTCCGGCCTTCATGTCGCTTCTGGTCACCAGTTCCAGCCTGCAAAGTTCTTTCGTTCTACACTTCTGATTACAGCCTAGCTAAGGAGGGACTCCCACTTATTTGGGGTGTTTGTGTTGTCTGTGTTGTAGTGCGTGCAAGTCCACACCATATGTATGAGTGTGGCTGGAAATTAGCAATACTGGCACCTTGGCGCTATCTGTTCCCGAAAAAAATCTGCTGATATAAGAGGGGGTGTGGGACATCCAGCGCGCAGTGGAGTCTGCGGTATCCCAAGGGATCCCCGCCGACCTCCTCTAAGCCAGCGCAGCCAGTCTTCGCACTGGTCCCCTCTTTCTGGGTATAATAAAGGTGACACCACCACCTAGCTGAGGAAGACCTCTCTAAGATGTTTTGCCAGTCGTGATCGTCGACATCGTTGTCATCGTACCCCCCTGCACAAAGTAGGTATTAGAGGAAGAAACGCCGCACACTGCTCATCTGAACATTCGGTGAAAGACGAAGATGCAAAGGAGCTTCACTCTATCTAGATTTCTACCGTTCTGGGTGTCAGCCAGAAGAACGCTTGCAATGCCGTATGTGATTTTCTACGTGAGCGAAAAAGCATTGAATACCAAAGTTATCTAAGTTCAATTTCTTTTTCAACCATAATGGTTTATTATTGTTTCTTTTTTTCCTTGATTATATCAATGAGATATTTTGTAAACTATTTCTAAACATGTTTAGAATATAAAGCAACCTTATTTCTAAAAACAAGTTACCGCCTGTTTCATAGCCGATCCTCCGGGGTGGGTTGCGCCAGGTTAGTGAGGAACAACTGACCAATAAACCAACCAACGGGGCGAATTGCATCTCCGTAAGCTTTTATTCGCAAAATAACTGTAATACGTCTCACCGTGTGGAAATTCAGAGCTGCCGGTGTAGTAAACTACCCTGAAACGTTTGAGTGGTTTGTTCCTTTACAGAGCCACCGGTCTCTACAGTGAGAACGATGTCTGTCTGGCTTGCGAATACCTCACCATATACCTGTCATTTTCCTTTAACTTCAAGTTCATATGCTCCGGCGCCCGCTTGGTGATCAGCGATAAGTACTGGTCGGTGAACGACTTCCTTTCAACGGCCAAAAATCAAAAGGTAACCGCCACGCGACAACCCGACCAAGCATCTGCACTCCTTGTTTTTCGCTTGTTCACGGCGTTTGTCTGCTGTGATACAGCAGTTACAAAGAAGAATGTTTGTCTCTAAATACTCCCCTGCTGTGCCAAAGGCATGCGAATGCTGCTGTACTCTTTTAGCCTCGAATGGAAGGGGATCTTTCAGACTGAGATAATGTCAAAATTATGCGGAAGTGCAGCGATCGGTGAACTGCCACCAAGAGAAAGGAGCGCTAGTAGTATACATCGCGGAAAATACTCTATATTGCAACCATCACAACACCGTGGCAGAACTACACATTCGATTCTATGCAATGTTGAGAACATTTCTGCTGGAACAGTCCTGACAATTTTCATACCTGCTTTTTCAACTGCTACTCAAGCGATGACCGAACACTGATTAAAGGCTTATAATTCCAATGAAAATCGCGTTTTATCGTGGGGAAAGGTACATGTCAGGATATCCCCAGCACACATAGCGCAGATTTTCAGAAAATCTGCTGTTAGTTTTAGTACAGCACCAAAACTGCGGATGCTGCGAGTACATTTCGGCCATCGGCACCAATGTTTTCAGCAGCCCCGGCCTCGTAGAGAGAAAATAACGCGTTTTCAGTAAATATTTCCAAAGTATTTAAATAAGCTACACGCCTCAAACTTTCAGCAAACGATATTCTGGTTGCACGAAATTGCACCCATTTTCGGTCCTCCCACGGCAGCAGAAAAATTTTCAAAACCTAATCTTCACATAACACATTTACACAGCTTCGCAGTCCAAAATGATCTCTTCACCCACATCACGACAGGTGATTTTCACAGGAGATGAAAAGATGTCCAGCGGCTGCCAAACCCTAAGTGATAGTTTTTCAAGAAACTCAGCCGATGGATTAATTTTGACAGACCTGCGTCAGACTCTCAGTAGCGATTATTACCTATCCAGAGTACTTAGATAGCACACCCTTTAGGCAACAGAGCCTTCAGATGGATATACTGCTAGCAAATAGATAACATTACTAGCTAAAATTTTGTGGCAGCTTCTGTCAAGAAATAACTGTCTGTTGGCTCGGGTATTCTAGGTATCCCTCCTCATGACGACACCGTCGGTGTTGTATCTGCTGGCGAGCGCAGTCGCAACCACGGGCACGAGGCTTCCTTCACTGAAGAAGGTGATCAGCCTAGGTGCAACACTGCCGAAAAGCACTGCTGGGCTCGTGCTCTCAGCGTTGAAGCCTAAGGAATTCAGGAATGTCTATGGACTGTCTGAGGCGAGTGGAGTCGTCTGCTGCCCTCCAGCTGGTCATTCTTGCTTCGACAGCGTGGGTTTTCCTGTCGCCGATACGCAGGTGAAGGTAATGCCCTGTGATACTCTGCCGTCGCATTGTACAGACATTTCTCTTTCTTTAACTTTGATGCATGTCTCTCCTATTCGTGTAAGACCTAACGTGATACAACACAATTAAAGGTCAAACTGGCTTTTTAACTAATAGCCCATGCATATGGGGCCCTAAATGGGCGCCTTTTCGATGGGCAACATTCAGCGAGCAAAGAATCAACACGTAAGAGAAGTTGAATTGTGTTATTCACTTCCTTCAGAAAGCGCTTTCCTGTCCGAAGCTGAAATATCCAAAATGTAACGTTACGCAGGTCATCTTCTGTACAGAGCCGATTGCCTGAACATACCGACTTGCTTTGTAGGTTGAACATACTGATTTGCTTTGCAGGCCTGAGTGAGGCTGTCAGCACTACAAAATTTTGCTTCTGCAGTTTGTTCACCAAATCTCTCATTGCTGTAGTCTCACTACTGTGCTGTTGGACCGACACACGGCTGCGTTTAGCAGTTGATCTCCAAAGAATGCTCTAATAATTCGGATTAATATCGCCCGAGTGCAGTCACAAGGTAATGTCAGCTTGTCATTCGGTTCAGCGTGGAGCGGTAGTATAGACTCTTTCGTAAGACTGACTCAAACTGTTGCTGCGTCATACCGAGCGACCTCAAACGTGCAAGGACGCATTTGAGCCGGGTATAGGTCAACATTTCCTGCCCTGAATATCTACAGGGTTCCTAGTTGGGCAAGTTGGAACAAGTCATTCATAATTGGTGCTAAGCGCGAACACTAGACATAGGACAGGCGAGAGAACAAAGACGCAGCGCATTCTTCCAACTAAAATTTATTTGAAAGGTGCACAATACTGCCTACAGTTACATCGTGGCGCAATGTGCTCTTAATGGCAATAATTTTCACCATAATATGCGCATCTGTGCGCGATTGGTGCCACAAGAAAATGGCTCTGAAGTGTGTCCTAAATTCTTCTCGCACTATCCTTTGGCTACGCCTGAAACACTGCTTATGGGTCAATGCTTGCAAAGCGTTTCTGCAATGCATGCCCTCATAGACATTACATGACCCCCTCCTCGAGCTGACTCTTGGTACTGTGAACGCATTGTGCTTCTAGTGTGTGTAAACGATATATTGATCAGCCATTCTATGTATCAGCCATGTCATCTGGAGCAAACGATTATTCATTTGCTGAGGGTTGTGTCACGTTATGAGCTGTTTTTGTTTTGTTCTCACTGCCTCTCACGTAAAGTTCTGCGAAGTGGTTACAAGGGCGAAAAAGTTGTATGTATAGCAGCCAATATAGTGCTCGAGTTCTTGCACCCTAGGTCATTGATCCGCAATCTGGGAGGACGTTGTCAGCGCATCAGCGCGGTGAAATATTGGTGCGTTCGCCGAGCATCATGACAGGCTACTACAATCATCATGAGGCAACTGCCGCCGCTATCGACGCTCATGGTTGGCTGCGCACAGGTGAGTCTCGCAAAAACACCAGGCGGCTATGCTATGTGCCTTTTACGGCGTAAGCTGTTATGAGCTCACAACGACGGCTGATTTTGGGGGCGTAGTTGTCCGCCGCCGCCGGTGTCCGTCGCAATTATCGCGCATATTTAGGAGAAAAACTGAGTTCGAAAAGGATTCCGAACCCAAGCCTTTTGCGTGGCGAGCAAGTGCTCTACCACAGAGCCGTGCTAGTGCTTGAACCTTTTCTTTTCGGAAGAAGACCCTATCATGTACATGAATGAAGGGAAGAAGATGACTTTTAAGGGCTCGATTTTCTTTGTTAGACAATACTAGGTCTAACACTCCTAGGTCTTATTGCCTAGTAGACACTCCTAGGTCTAAATGCACATATATACCCCATAAAGTGGACGGAGGAATGACCGCCGCCGTAGCTCAGTGGAGCATCGGACGCGCTATTCGAAGGTCGTAGGTTCGGTCCCTGCCGGTGGCAAGTCATCTTTTCGCCCACTTTACTTTCTTCGCATTTGCATCCTAAGTACCACAAATAACATCCCCTACACTTTCCTTGGCATTATTGTCTGTTAGATCTCTTGAATATCATGTACATGAGGATGAAACGCGTTAACAGATCTACTATTGCCTGATAGAAGACCACAATCACATCAGGCGTCACGCCATGTGAATTGCTTAACGAGTCGTTAGTTTAAACATTCCCACCCATTACAATGTGCTCAATAATTCATCATCATATTCATCACTACCATCATCCACTCGAACTATAACAGAAGTGTGCAGCTACGCAGGTGCGCATATTGCGTTAGCAACGCGTAGTCGGTGCTTCGCTACTTAGTAAAATGTGACGATGATGAAATGCGATGATATATTGCTTTGTGGGTATCAAACAATTGTACATGCAGGCGGCCTAAGAGAGTGTATAGCGGGCTCTATGAAGGTCGCTTCGCCAGCTTACGCTGCGACTGTGTTCTGCGCAGGCCTGGCGTCTTTTTCCTTTAATGCGAAGCATTTTTTTGCGAACCAAAGGCGCTTCCATTGTTTCTATCTATCTATCTATCTATCTATCTATCTATCTATCTATCTATCTATCTATCTATCTATCTATCTATCTATCTATCTATCTATCTATCCAGTCGACTACGTCTGGCACTCTCATGGTCGTCTCCTTAACTTGTAATATGCCAAAATTGGCATACGAGGACATAAGTGTACAACGAACACGATTGACAGACCATGACTGCAATAACATGACATGCCTGCCGAGTTCGTCTTAAAACCCTTTCCCACAGTCACGTGGGGCCCATACCCGCATACCACGGCCTGCGGAATGCGGGTATGCGCAACACGTGATTCGCACTCTATATCAACCCACGAACAGCGAGAATGGACGTCACATATCTTAACGTGACCGCGGTGTGGATCCCGTGTTGCCGGAAATCCGGTGCCAGTGTCGGCGGTTTTGTCGGTGGACGAAAAATCCCGATATGTGCAAAGAGTAAAAAGCACGGTTCGAGCCGGAATCGGACCTGCAGTTACGGTGTGTGGCAGTCAAGCATTCTACCACACAACCACGCCAGCCCTTCAAACTGCTTCGGAAAAAAGACCTTAGAGGTCACGTCAGGGCAACGCCAGTTGTGGTGCATTGGTGGCTATATTAATGAGAACTGACAAGGAAAGTATAGGGGTTGTTATCTGTAGTATTGAGAATATAAATGTGAAGAAAGAAAAGTGGACGAAAAGATAACTTCCCGCCAGCAGGGACCGAACCTGCAACCTTCGAATAACGCGTCCGATGCTCTACCACTGAGCTACGGCGGTGGTCATCCTTCCATCCACTTTATGGGGTATATATGTGATTTAAACCTAGGAGTGTTAGTCAGCGCCAATCGCAGCCATGGCGGCGAGTGTGGAACACTTTTTTTTCTGCCTGTTGGCGTCACCTAGCACGTGATCTTTTTTTGTGAGCTGGAAGCTGACCAATAAACCCTCGCATACTACCTGAAGGCATCAAGTCTGCCAGAACGAGACCCTCGCTGTGAATGAAGCAAAGGACATGACTCTTAAGGGCTCGTTTTTTTCATTGTTAGACACAATACTCTCATTAATATTGTGTCTAACAAAGAAAAAAAACGAGCCCTTAAGAGTCATGTCCTTTCCTTCATTGGTGGCTATACCCTTTTATGACACTTTAATAAACATTGCATAAGTACTCCTATGACTTCGTAACCTATAGTAAAGCATTGTTCGATCTCAAGGAATAATGGACTAAGGACGCCTCTCTGACCTATCTTCTCAAATAAAGACGTTTATTATCTGTCTCTTTCTTTCTCTCTAGAACCCGTGTAAATATAGCAACGGCTGCTGCTTATGATATGCACAACATTGCACTGTACCACGCCATTCGTTTCGACAAACTTTCTTTATGTGCTCTAACGTTAGGCGCCAGGGTAGACGATGTGCTTAGAAAGCACACGATATGCGCACAATTGCTCAATTTACACAAAGACGTCGAACCACATAGTAACGTTTGCCCCGAAGCAAAAAAAAAAAAGAAACGAACGCGGCATAGGCAACTACTCGCTGACTGCTTCGCATGAAATCGATTACCGCAATGCGTAGGATCTGCTGGATTTGTTCGACTATTTCCGAAAGGTTACCGGTTAGGTGAAAGGCTGCATAAAAATAAAGAAGTCCGCCCGACAATGGTTACCGCGTCACCTGCTGTAGAAGGCACCGCCTATCGGCGTCTTTCCAGGACCAAGCAGTGCAGTGACGAGAGGACTGTAGAACGAAGACCACGGCGAGCAGTCATCGCTCGTCTCAGAATTTGTTGGCATGCAGGCTGTGTCACCGTCTTTCATCCTGTGTAACTACAGTTCAGAGTTGCCACCACCAGTAACACAACATTCTGCAAAAACCCACCACGCGAGATATGCTACGAGTAGAGCGGCGTGCCACTGCTATTCCTTTTTTATCTCGTCTGTAGTCCACGCGCATCTGTTCTGCAGTAACACGTCGAAGCAACAAAAAAATCTCGCGAAGGAAAAAAAGAAGTGGCACCGCTGTCGAACCGGTCCCGCCAGCGTCCGTCTTTGATTAACGATACGATCATCAACCAAACTAGTACGGCTCACCCGGCGAGTTGGGTTCTTGCCCTGATCACCTCTTTCCAAATGGAGTGAGGCGAATTATGGCCATCGCCTCCAATCGAAGAGATGGTGACAACCTGGGCCGTGCATGCCACCGGTGGCTCCACTCCCACAGCCACCTCCCAAGCCGATGAAGGGCGATCAGTGCCCTCGATCATGGCTCTGGTGGTAGGGCTTATGTTACAGGCCTCTAAATACTTGTCAGTTGTGACGCCCGGTTTCTCGAAGTATGAGAAGACAGTGGCCACGTCAGGGCAACGTAAGTTGTGGTGCATTGGTGGCTATATTAATGAGAACTGACAAGGAAAATATAGGGGTCGTTATCTGTAGTATTGAGAATATAAATGTGAAGAAAGAAAAGTGGACAAAAGATAACTTCCCGCCAGCAGGGACCGAACCTGCAACCTTCGAATAACGCGTTCGATGCTCTACCACTGAGCTACGGCGGTGGTCATCCTTCCATCCACTTTATGGGGTATATATATGTGATTTAAACCTAGGAGTGTTAGTCAGCGCCAATCGCAGTCATGGCGGCGAGTGTGGAACACTTCTTTTTCTGCCTGTTGGCATCACCTAGCACGTGATCTTTTTTTGTGAGCTGGAAGCTGACCAATAAACCCTCGCATACTACCTGAAGGCATCAAGTCTGCCAGAACGAGACCCTCGCTGTGAATGAAGCAAAGGACATGACTCTTAAGGGCTCGTTTTTTTTCTTTGTTAGACACAATACTCTCATCAATATTGTGTCTAACAAAGAAAAAAAACGAGCCCTTAAGAGTCATGTCCTTTCCTTCATTGGTGGCTATACCCTTTTATGACACTTTAATAAACATTGCATAAGTACTCCTATGACTTAGTAACCTATAGTAAAGCATTGTTCGATCTCAAGGAATAATGGACTAAGGACGCCTCTCTGACCTATCTTCTCAAATAAAGACGTTTATTATCTGTCTCTTTCTTTCTCTCTAGAACCCGTGTAAATATAGCAACGGCCGCTGCTTATGATATGCACAACATTGCACTGTACCACGCCATTCGTTTCGACAAACTTTCTTTATGTGCTCTAACGTGAGGCGCCAGGGTAGACGATGTGCTTAGAAAGCACACGATATGCGCGCAATTGCTCAATTTACACAAAAACGTCGAACCTCATCGTAACGTTTGCCTCGAAGCAAAAAAAAAAGAAACTTGAACGCGGCATAGGCAGCTACTCGCTGACTGCTTCGCATGAAATCGATGCCCGCAATGCGTAGGATCTGCTGGATTTGTTCGACTATTTCCGAAAGGTTACCGGTTAGGTGAAAGGCTGCATAAAAATAAAGAAGTCCGCCCGACAATGGTTACCGCGTCACCTGCTGTAGAAGGCACCGCCTATTGGCGTCTTTCCAGGACCAAGCAGTGCAGTGACGAGAGGACTGTAGAACGAAGACCACGGCGAGCAGTCATCGCTCGTCTCAGAATTTGTTGGCATGCAGGCTGTGTCACCGTCTTTCATCCTGTGTAACTACAGTTCAGAGTTGCCACCACCAGTAACACAACATTCTGCAAAAACCCACCACGCGAGATATGCTACGAGTAGAGCGGCGTGCCACTGCTATTCCTTTTTTATCTCGTCTGTAGTCCACGCGCATCTGTTCTGCAGTAACACGTCGAAGCAACAAAAAAATCTCGCGAAGGAAAAAAAGAGGTGGCACCGCTGTCGAACCGGTCCCGCCAGCGTCCGTCTTTGATTAACGATACGATCATCAACCAAACTAGTACGGCTCACCCGGCGAGTTGGGTTCTTGCCCTGATCACCTCTTTCCAAATGGAGTGAGGCGAATTATGGCCATCGCCTCCAATCGAAGAGATGGTGACAACCTGGGCCGTGCATGCCACCGGTGGCTCCACTCCCACAGCCACCTCCCAAGCCGATGAAGGGCGATCAGTGCCCTCGATCATGGCTCTGGTGGTAGGGCTTATGTTACAGGCCTCTAAATACTTGTCAGTTGTGAAGCCCGGTTTCTCGAAGTATGAGAAGACAGTGGCCACGTCAGGGCAACGTAAGTTGTGGTGCATTGGTGGCTATATTAATGAGAACTGACAAGGAAAATATAGGGGTCGTTATCTGTAGTATTGAGAATATAAATGTGAAGAAAGAAAAGTGGACAAAAGATAACTTCCCGCCAGCAGGGACCGAACCTGCAACCTTCGAATAACGCGTTCGATGCTCTACCACTGAGCTACGGCGGTGGTCATCCTTCCATCCACTTTATGGGGTATATATATGTGATTTAAACCTAGGAGTGTTAGTCAGCGCCAATCGCAGTCATGGCGGCGAGTGTGGAACACTTCTTTTTCTGCCTGTTGGCATCACCTAGCACGTGATCTTTTTTTGTGAGCTGGAAGCTGACCAATAAACCCTCGCATACTACCTGAAGGCATCAAGTCTGCCAGAACGAGACCCTCGCTGTGAATGAAGCAAAGGACATGACTCTTAAGGGCTCGTTTTTTTTCTTTGTTAGACACAATACTCTCATCAATATTGTGTCTAACAAAGAAAAAAAACGAGCCCTTAAGAGTCATGTCCTTTCCTTCATTGGTGGCTATACCCTTTTATGACACTTTAATAAACATTGCATAAGTACTCCTATGACTTAGTAACCTATAGTAAAGCATTGTTCGATCTCAAGGAATAATGGACTAAGGACGCCTCTCTGACCTATCTTCTCAAATAAAGACGTTTATTATCTGTCTCTTTCTTTCTCTCTAGAACCCGTGTAAATATAGCAACGGCCGCTGCTTATGATATGCACAACATTGCACTGTACCACGCCATTCGTTTCGACAAACTTTCTTTATGTGCTCTAACGTGAGGCGCCAGGGTAGACGATGTGCTTAGAAAGCACACGATATGCGCGCAATTGCTCAATTTACACAAAAACGTCGAACCGCATCGTAACGTTTGCCTCGAAGCAAAAAAAAAAAGAAACTTGAACGCGGCATAGGCAGCTACTCGCTGACTGCTTCGCATGAAATCGATGCCCGCAATGCGTAGGATCTGCTGGATTTGTTCGACTATTTCCGAAAGGTTACCGGTTAGGTGAAAGGCTGCATAAAAATAAAGAAGTCCGCCCGACAATGGTTACCGCGTCACCTGCTGTAGAAGGCACCGCCTATTGGCGTCTTTCCAGGACCAAGCAGTGCAGTGACGAGAGGACTGTAGAACGAAGACCACGGCGAGCAGTCATCGCTCGTCTCAGAATTTGTTGGCATGCAGGCTGTGTCACCGTCTTTCATCCTGTGTAACTACAGTTCAGAGTTGCCACCACCAGTAACGCAACATTCTGCAAAAACCCACCACGCGAGATATGCTATGAGTGGAGCGGCGTGCCACTGCTATTCCTTTTTTATCTCGTCTGTAGTCCACGCGCATCTGTTCTGCAGTAACACGTCGAAGCAACAAAAAAATCTCGCGAAGGAAAAAAAAAGTGGCACCGCTGTCGAACCGGTCCCGCCAGCGTCCGTCTTTGATTAACGATACGATCATCAACCAAACTAGTACGGCTCACCCGGCGAGTTGGGTTCTTTCCCTGATCACCTCTATCCAAATGGAGTGAGGCGAATTATGGCCATCGCCTCCAATCGAAGAGATGGTGACAACCTGGGCCGTGCATGCCACCGGTGGCTTCACTCCCACAGCCACCTCCCAAGCCGATGAAGGGCGATCAGTGCCCTCGATCATGGCTCTGGTGGTAGGGCTTATGTTACAGGCCTCTAAATACTTGTCAGTTGTGACGCCCGGTTTCTCGAAGTATGAGAAGACAGTGGAGCCAGCACGAAGAGAACCAGGATTTGGCTTCACGCACTTCATTACGTCCTCGATAACGTGATATTCCAAAAGCCATACATATAAGCACCCAATTTTTCGCCCAACCCCCATGAGTGGGCAGGTGCCCACACTGAGAACATCATCGTCATCGTTATCATTTAACGCTTTCTTTCCATGCCACCTCGTAATCATATCTGTCTCTTGGCCATTGTTCTATAGTTGGAATTAGGCATCATGATTGGGAAAGCATACGCGCGCATCAACTGCAGAAGAGCGCACATTCGGTGACGATGCTTGGTGTTCGGAGGTACCTGACTTAACAGCCAACATTGCCTAGAGCGTATAGGCCACATTGAAACTTTCCAAGTTCTTAGTTATTGCTCAAGCTTATTTGTTGATTTTACAGCGAAAACTGTTATGAGATAACAACAACGGTCGATTTTGGTGACGTAGATGTCCGCCGCCGTCTCCGTTGTCCGTAACAGCTATCGCGTACAATGAGAAAAAAAAAGTGAATCGAGCAGAACTTGAAACGAAGTCAGTGCTACTTAACGTTGTCCATAGGCAACATTAAGTCACTTCGAGGGCGAAGAGGACTGGACAGGGGCAGGAGAGCGGCGCGGGAATTGTTTTTCGAAATGGAGCGTCCGTGCGGTGCACAGTGCTGCGATATTCACAAACTATGATCGCCGCGGCTTCTGTACGAATAAGCGAACTTGTTCGGGAGGTGAAAAAAAAAATGTCTAAGCCTCTTTACCGGCCCTCTAAGCCGAATGCGACATTGCGCTTGTTAGTTAATGTTTGCAGCCTGATATTGCTGCGCAGAAAACTAAACAAAAAAAGAAGGGACAGGAAAGACAAGTCACTTGTTTTTTTTTTTCTTTATATGAACAGCACGTGCATCATCGACTGAAAAAGACAGCCAAATGCAGTGTGCGTACCACGTGTTGCACCGTTCGCATGCTGGCCGAAATGTACCCGAAAATAAATAACGTAGAAAGATAACAGTTTTGCGAGAAAATGTCTACTATGAAGTCCCTGTTTTTATGGAAGCACTATGTGTAGGCACCGCTATTGTGATCAATGGCTTAAAGCTGACTGGCTTTCACGCTACCTCATTAGAAGGCTTAGCGATAACTGTTCATTTGCGAACGCACAGTAGTGGTTATTGCATACCGAGGCGATCGTTTTCGAAGACGAATGTGCGCTCCGGAGCTTAGAGCTACACGTGTTCTACAAAAATACGCACAACATCGAATATGAAAGAGTGATCTCTTGAGGCGTTTAGCATCCGCCAAGAAACATACGAGAATAAGTGTGGTTATTATATCACTTATGGAAATGGGGATACAGTAAAACCTTGCATGGTGTTTCTGTATGCTGTCTTGTTTATGTTTCAGGTGCCTAATGTTGCAGTGTTTCACGCGCCTAGTTGTAATTCCAACGTTTATTCGAAGTGTGTTTCCCTTTGTCGGTTTTTTAGACGCAAAGCATCTTATGGCGGAGTTCAAACCGGTGGTGTGCGGCGTGACCACCCTTACTGCGCATGAGCAAACCCTCTCCACACACCTCCTCTCCACTACCCCTCTCCACTCCTTAAAGTGGACGAATATGTCGTTTTGTGTTTTGCAAATATCAGATAACATTTTAGAAGGCATCGGTGTATTTTTTGAGCGTGTGCTCATATCTGAGATCACCACCAGAAGAATCTCCCACGTCGGCACATTCTTTAGCAGCGCATTATCCTGATTGGCATCTGCCTTGTCGCGTGTTGCTCAGCCGGCGCGCGCACTCTTTGTCCTCTTCCTCCTCTTATGAATACCTTGCGCATTAATACCTTGCTAAGTAAGACCGAGATAACTGAGGACATATTAATTAATTGTTCACTTCACGTATCCACGACGACCCTTCGCCAAGCAATATAGATCGACGTTCCACATAGCCAAGCCTTACAATGCCTAACCAAACCTAGCAATGACTTAGTCGAGCTTGTAGAAGTCGACAGAGCCTAAGTCGTCCACAAGCACCGCTGTTAGTCCAGCCTTGCACCACTAGTGAAAGCTGTCCGCATCTATTTTTCTTTCGTGCGCGCAATGACGCCGCCTCATTGTAATAAAAGGGCAACTGAGAAAGTATTTTTGTCATTAGCATTTCGGTACTCCTATTAACGTATTTTCAATTTCTGCTGATTTAGTTGCGGACAAATGTAGCAGCATGTTGAGGTTGAAACCTGTGTATTGGCGCCACAGCAGCTGATTTTTTTTCCTGCTCCTGCGTAAGCCTCTGACCATTACGGGTTTAAACAAATCAGAATTCTACTAATATAATCTTCCTCTTGCAACCCCCTTTTTCCTTTGCAACATCCGCTATCAAAGTAAAGCAATCAATGTTCTTGTTATTGGCGTCTGAAGCTACGTCACTTTCTGAGCGTGTGTGCGCAGTGAATTTTGACTACCATTATCTATTATTGTTGAATGTAGGAATGGGGTCACTGAGGGGGGTTACGTGCGCATGCAGGGGACGTTGGTTACTATGATACCTCGGGCCGACTCTTTGTTACTGAGCGGCTGAAGAGCGTCATCAAGTGTCTGGACACCAAGGTGGAACCCTTCGAGGTGGAGCAATGCGTTCTCGAGCTGCGCTTTGTTGCCGAAGTCGCCGTTCTAGGAGTGCCTCACTCGGTCCTCGGAGAGGCACCAGCCGCCATTGTTGTCCTGAGAAAGGGATGGAAGCTGGACAAGAACGACCACATCGCACAGCGAATCAAAGACCACGTGGCAGGTACGGCTCAGCAAGCAGTGCTGAAGTATAACAGGCTACCTGTAGTCGCGGTGTATTGCTATAGAGCGATATGTGCGCAGTCTGAGCATAGAATGTCAACCAATCTCACCGCGAAATGGACATTGGTTTCCCCTAAAATGTAGCCCGACGGGCTTGTGCGAATTCTGGCCATAGTGGTGCAGTCCCACACGCGTCAGCGAGTTCACTGCTCATTTCCTCCCCCCCCCCTCCTTCCTTTCTCTCTCATGTTTTTATTCCCTTTTCCCATTCCCTCAACGTAGGGTTGCCAACAAGATGCTTTTCTGATTAGCCCGCCTACCTTCTGTCTTTCGGTTTCCTTGCTTTCTTCCTCCCTAGCCCACAAAGAATGTAAATGAAATAGCATTTCTAAGAAAGCATAAGGGTTTTTGCGTCCCTTGAAATATCAGAGGTCTGCAGTGAACACTGAATTCGTACAAGTGGCTTTATCGCTCATTGCTCTACTAGGCGGTAAGGGTTGATAGAGCAATGCTTCTGTAACTCTTCGACAACGAAAAAGGCATCTTCGTTGCGCTTGGTCGTACCATTGAATGCTCTTCGTAAAATAAGCCACATTTGTATAAGAAACTCATTATTTTGTCACATTTCATTTTATCTCCGCTGTGCGAATAAACTGAAGTTGACATTCTTCCACTGACATTATTGAAGTCAAGATAAAATCGTGCTTTGCATGCTTCCATGTTTGCTTCGCAGAGAGGCTGGCTGTTTACAAGGGACTACATGGTGGGATTGTCTTCGCTGAAGAGCTGCCCAAGAACAGAAGAGGCAAAGTTCTGAAGTGCTATCTGATGGATGAGTTTTTAAAGCTTAAGAAAACAGGAACGTTTTATTGAACGCGGTAGAAGGCATGCAAAGATGATTGTTCTCATAAACTGTACTTACTAGGGTGACTTAATGTAACACAGAAGTATCGCAACTTCATTAAATGTTATGAGTATTTATTTGAGAGGTTCGTTGAAATAATTTATGTTAAACATATACCGGGAACTAGCATGTTGTTGAAAGGAACCCGTAGCTGAAACGGTAAGCGTATTTCAATAGCTTTTCTGGTCAGAACATAACTTGCAACCGACGCGAATTTTTCGGAACGTGCCTCAACGTGAACCAAACCTGAACTAAAAAAAAGTGCAGTTGTAGCCACCAAGTGACACGAGTCAGGCACAGAAGATGTCGGGGGATGAGCGTTCGTCGTGTTATTGTAGACTTTATTATGTGTCACTAAATAAAGAGGCACGGTTTGTCACTAAAAGGGGCACAGTTGTGCCCTGTTATCCAATGTATACTATCTTTAAAATGGGCGTTGGTGGGAAACGTACTTTCTGATGAGGTAATGGAGCTTTCTGTTTATTAGCCCTCAAGGCAGAGGCGTGAGTTGCGGCGTAAAGGGACAAGATTGCGTTGTCCCACAACCCCGAGCTCGTCCCCCTCTTCGCCACATCCAGACTGCCTTAGCAGTCCTAATTAGCAGCTAAATTTCGTCCTAGACACGTAGTATACAGCTGGAATGAACCTTGCGTAAAAAAGAATTTGATCACGACAGTCATAGGTTTATTTTTTTTACGACACTCAATGTACAGTTAGTCCGGTTTGAATCCTCCTTCTCGTCACCGTACCCCTGTTCGTGCATGCTGGGTCGCGCTGCCCCCATTCTTTTGACAAAAGGTGAACGTATGCATCTGACACAAGGAATGAGTGCAAGTGCAGAAGGTGCGGACGTTCCACTTGGCAGCTGCCCGGCGCCCTGTCATAAGTACCTCGCGCTTTGCTTCACCAGGTGATAAATGTGCGTTAGGTGCTGCGAACTGCAGGCTGGTGATCCCGTTATTGATGATTTTCCGCAAAGAAAAGTACATTTTAAGAAGTAGACAAATTTGCACCATGCTTGTCGCATGATAAGTGGTGGTGGCTGGCCGACAAATAGATAGCTAGGTTGTAAGAGTAAGGGCTTTTACGAAAGCATCACAATCGTGTGTACATATAGCGAGCGTACAATGAGGTATTCATGTGTAAAAGCCCACTTTTCATTTTTGAAAACTACGTATATACTGACAACGTCACGGTCCGTTCACCAAATGAAGTGCACTGAAAGAGAGAAAACGAATTTGGATTAGAGCATACAGAAGCAGACAATTACAGTGAAGTGCGCAGCTCATAACAATAGCGTGGTCTCAACTAAAGTGTAGTTTATTAACTTTCTCCAACCTAAACCATAGCCGACATGTTTACATGGAGCCACTTGAGAATGTTCGGGCTTTTTATTATATGCAGCTTCTCTCCATGCAAGCATATCACCAATAAAAACATAATTTGGTTGGCCATGGCCATCATATTTGTCACCAAAAAAAGTTTTCTGTTTATCCCTATCATGAAAGTAACTTAACGAATTCTACGTTAATAAAGTTCCTTTACCGAGTCATTTCGTCTCACCGATAATGGACAACATGCATTTCTAAACTGAAGGTTCGAAGTTCGTGCACAAATATTTACTTAAACACATGAAGTAATGTAGATTTGTGTATGAGACATAGCCATGGTAAAACCACCTACACGCCTTGACCGCCAGCAGCTCTCATCATTAGTCTTTTTAACTTGCGATGTCCATTGATGAGCTGTACATGCAAAAAGCATGCCTTTCTGTAACACCAGTAGGTTGCTGAATATTCTTATGAAGTCGATCACGCATCGCCCTCGAGCTACTTATATCATTTTTGCTAGGATGCTATTTGATTAAAAGAAGCGACCGTACGGGACCTCAGTCGGGAACGAATGTACACCGCATTTACCAAGACATATGCGTTCCGCCTTAGGATGGCTGACACCGCAGCTTGTGACTACTCCGAAAATTGAGAAACTACTCGACATAATCTGTGACACTATATACGGTACAGTGCACCAAGACAATCACTTTGAAAAGCGCTCAACAAGTTGGTTGAGCTCTGTAGGAAGAAAGAATCTCGCGATTTCAACAGCCCTTAAATTCGCAGAAGAAAGCCGTCCAAGCACTGGCTGCGTTTTTAGTGACACGTTGGACTTTCCGAACTAACCGGCACCCCTTTGTTGTGTGCCAGTGTATTTTTTTAAGGCGAAAGTCTTATGTGTCTCATGCAAAGGTGGACCTGAGCAAAAAGCCGGCGTCGACTCGAACGCCTTCAAAAGAAGCCATCTCTGCGAAACCGTGAGTACGAAGCGATACAGATCTTTTAGCTGTGCTGCGAAAGAGTGGTCGTAAACTACGTTTCATGTTTAAATGGCCAGTGGGCCACTGACACGAAGGCTCTGGCACCAATTTTAATATTGGTGCTCGAACGGTTTCCTCGCATAGTGAGTGGACCGGAAGTGTTTAACGCCGCGAATCAATGGCTACAAAACACCGCCCCGGGGCCCCAACCTAGAGTCATTATTCAGGCTTGAAGAGCTAGACACTATCCTCTCCGCGGGGATCGTGTCTCTCTATCAAATTCAGTTTCTTGTTGTACATACATATTTAACCTGTGTTAGCATACACTTTTATAAAATGTGTATTTATGTTTAACCTGAAGTTGCTCTGGCTTCACCTATCCGAAGATGCCAGCGTTATGCTTTGCAAAAGTGTTTCTTACTTTCGCATATATTCAGATTCAGTAGGCTTCCTTCTAGGGATGCCGTCACTGGCTTGTACACCTGAACGGTAATAACCTCTTCTCGAAGAAGAAGTAGACAGAAGAAAAACCTAAACACTAATATGTCCTTAGCCAGTATTTGAACAATTAAAAAAATAGAAATTCGATACCGAACTGAAGTCTTTTAAGAGTACTTGTGAGGTTCCTGAGCCAGCTTTCCATACAAGTGACCGCAATGATGTAACAGCAGTGTAGTTGTCTAAATTCCACCTTGTTCGTGGAGCGCTTGTTAAAAGCCCTGCTAGATGAGATCGAACTAGACGACTAACCCCAGCCAGTTATCAAAGATCAACGCCTCAGTTAGTGTCACTCCAGGAAAACTATCGGAATGCGAATCCATTCTTGGGCAGCGCACATCATCGCACGAGAGAGAACACTGGACAAGCGCTGGGGCCAGTGTTCTCTCTCGTGTGTTGACTTGTGCGCTCCCCAAGAATGGATATGTCCGAACTCGCCCTTATTTCAGCCACTACACAATACGAAATCACTGGGTATAGGCGCTTTTTACATGAATGTGTGGTTGAAGGAAAGGAAGAAGGCACTATTTTCTGCAGCCCTGAGGGAGCACGGCTCAGCGCCTTATAGGGGTGGGGGTAAGGAGGGAATAAAAGAAAAGTAGAAAGAAGTAGAGAAAGAAGTGATAGGGGGTCGGCAGGCGCGACGAAGAGAAAAGAAGACAGGAAAGATGGAGCCGGTCACAGGAGTTCGAGAGACGGGACCACGATTCAGCCAGCGGCACGATGCACGTCGGTGACGAGGCGGCGAAGGCCCCGCCGATGAGAGGCGCACGGCATGGCGGTCGAGGCAGCCGTCACGGCGCGCCGGTCAGCGAGAGGCACGAGGAAATGTCCATAAGGCGTCGCGGGCGTCCGTTTACCACGAAATCCAGCGAGAAACTCCCGCTTTTTACATATCCATGTGCATAAGCGTGCGCAGGGTTTCCCTACAGGGGAGGCGAAGGGTCATCGCAGCGCCCCCCCCCCCCCTATTAAGTCAGTGCATGGGGCAGACTTTGCACCTCCCTCTTCTTGGGTGACTAGGGGCGGGGCGCCCCCCCTTGCACCCCCCCCCCCCTCCGTGCGCACCCCTATGTCCATGTGGCAACAAACTTGCTTTCGCGCAAAGCAAGAGTTTTCACAATGACAGTATAAACTTAAGACACGTGCAAACTTACCTCATTAAACAGTAATGTGGCTCCTTAGACATCGTCATTGTTTTTTTTAGGCTTGCACTGTCCTTCAGTTACACACGGACTGCTTGGCCCTCCCTCTCGGTAGTAACGGTAGATACAGAAGCATCCACTTCTTGAGTCTCTTCTGCAGTCTCTTGGCTTTCGATTACAACGGTTCTCACCGCAGTTGCTGCTCGCGGCCGTCTTGAAAAACTCATGTGGTTGGCACGGCGGTTTATGATCTGCATTACGCAAAGTTGCATAAAACATTTCTCATATTCCATGTCATTGCATGAAAACTCGACTTCACTGGATACACTGATCTCAACTTGTCAAACAGCGCTTCTGCATGCTATGCATAGTCCAAGTTTAGTCGAGGGCATTATCTGCCAAATTTCGCGTCTCAGTCTGCACTGCAGAAATGTCGTAGGCACGAACGATGCGCGGCTGAGGCATGTGCCACGCGCAACGTAAAGTGTGTTAGGATCGGTGACGAAACCCAGTAGGACTCTATTCGTGGTACTGTAAAGTACGAAGAATAACGGGTGATATAAGCGTCGCCTATCTCGTATGAATGTCGTCCGGAAAAGCCCACCGCTGTGCGTCTGCAAAATATATTGCGTGGCATAAGAGGGTGCTGTGTAAAAATATAAACATTTCTCCCAGTGGGCGACTACGGCGTACACGTTGAGCAGAAATCCACATACTTCCTTGCCAACACGTTCGGTTTAAAGTACGACGTCAGCTCTCATCCAAGCACAGACACTGCTTGCAGTTCTGGTACAGGGCGCATCGTACGACACTGTGGCGTGGCTAAAGTGTGAACTGTCGAGATTACTGACCCATTTCAAGGTCACGCATGTCAAAACAACAATCTGTGCTACAGCGCTGTCTAGGGTGCTATGCAGGATGGCCCGAGCTTCTCGGGCACACGAGTTTGCTCCGAGCTCGCATTACGGCGGTCATGACAGGAAGGCAGTGCGCAGCACGCGATAGTAGCGTTCATAAAAACGGCTACAAGAACGAGCATGGAGTCACATACGCATGTGCGGCTTCTGCGGCGGTTTTCAAAAAAACGACGCGTGCGAACGCGTCAGCGCCGCCACTCAGACACCATTTTGACAGTCTAGCGACGTCAGCGTGATTGTCACGCTATCTTTTTGCCAATTCATCATCGCGCCTCCCATGGGCGTGTTCGTGGGCGTCTGTCCTCTTTCGGAGAACTCTTTCGTTCCACCTGCAGCATGGAAATTTCCACACTCGAAGGCAACAAGGGCGCACACGCAGCACTCTGGTGCAGCTCGTTTTGCCTCTCTGGAATATTACAGATAAATAAATGGACAGGTTACTGCTATACTTACATTACACGTCTGAAGATTTTTCTGTAGTAACGAATCGTTAGAAACAATGTCTACACAAACAAGTAAATAATAGCATTTCTCCCCACAAATCCCACAAGGGGCGCTTGCTTCGTGGCTGTGAGTGGTACATCGTGAGCGCGGTGAAGTTGAATGCGAGACATCGTAGCCACGTGATGATATAACCTTTAGTTCTTCGAGTGTGTGTGCATAGTCTGTGCGATTAAGCTGATAGATTAATCGTGCTGCTCGCTCCTCCGCAAGGAGCAAACGCGGTGGGCGGACCCGATCTTCCCCGCGGGCGTCTGTCAAATTGATTGACGTGCGAACTCGGCCACAAACTCGTTTATTCTGAAAAGGCCCCAGTTCAACTGGGGGCTGTCATAGTGCCGGTGTGCCTGTCAAGTGCTTCATGCAGTGGACGCTACTCAGCAGCTTCTCTGCATATAAAATAATTTGGTCAGCTTGCACTACTTGTGCAAGGCTGGGGCCATAGGAGAATCTTGTGGTCACCTAGCTTCTTCGAGCTTATTACGTGGCTCGTCTACCCAGTATGCTTGGCCTGCTTCAGAGTAATGACCGTGTCAGTTCGGTATCAATATTCGTGCTATTGATTAGCTAGGCCTAATTAACATGTCAGTGAATAGTTATGTCTTAATTGGTAATGTTAATTACCAATTAAGACTACTCACATTAATTACTCACATTTCATTACCAAGGTCCTCATTAGCACGAATGTACTGAACATAATGCTAATTAGAGCGAGCATATTTACCACGTACTTGGTGAGGAAGTGCCTAATTAGCTTGGTTTGAATTCGCGTGCTCCTAATTAGCGTCGCGTTAATTAGCATGACTCTAATTAGCTAGGTCTCAACTAACATAATATTGAATAGTCCTGTCTTGATTGTTGATGTTTTAATTACCACGGTTTAATTCACAAGGCCCCGAAAGGTACAGATGTAATTAGCATTATCCTAATTAGCACTATAATAATTAACATGATCTCGGTGAGTAAAGTCTTGATTATCTTGGTTTTAATTACACGCTCCTAATTAGCGTCGTGTTATTAGCATGGTCTTAATTAGTTTGTTCTTAGCTTTACACGGTTCATTAGTATGGTTTTAGTAAGGCGTGGCCTAATTAGCTCGGCCTTAGCATGATTTGGCTTCATCAGCTTCGTCATAGCATGTCCCGACTTAGCTAGGTATACCGCCCAGCCAATTAGCTAATCAGCCGGCCGCACCTGCTCGGAGAGCGAGCAGACGATTAATAAGAGGACGAAGAGGGCGCGCACCGGGCGGCGTATTTGACAACCGTATGCTACGCAACGCAGGAGAGAGAGGGGAGACCGAGGGAGACGCCCATGTCGTCTGCTCTGGCGTTTATTGGCTGCCGGTGCCGCGACCGCCATTTCCGCTTTGCGAGCAGCCAAGGGCCGAGGCGGCGGGCATTGCGGGCATGCCGACGTTGGTGGTAGAAGAGCTGCTGTTGTGTGGTGTTTTTGTGAATACGCCGATGATCAGATTGCGTTTGAGTTGTTTCCAAACTACTGAAGCCGTAAGTAAACAGTGTCGGGCTGACTGCGTAGATAGACGGCAGCTGCGCACGCATCGAGTAACGACGAGTAGTAGACGTCCAAGACTTGCGCGTTGGAGCGAGACGTACGCCGAGGCTGAACGTTTGTTTGCCGCTATGTATATGCCGTATAGGGCTCCACAGCTTCGCTAATATCAAAGCTCGCTTTTTCCCGTAACCTCCGCAGCATGTATACGTCACGCGTGTTTAAAGCATGTCAAATTTTAGCTAGTTCGTCTTATTATTTACCTGTTGCAGGTACGGCCCTACGTTTCCGTTCATGTTTTGAGCAGTTTCGAGGCTACCGACGGCTACGCGTTCGATGCATAGCGATTGCACCTGATATTTTTTAACAATTAGGTGCTCATTGGAACACCAATTCAGCTTTTTAGCTGCAGCGAGACCGGTTCGAAAACGTACAATGTTGTTCAGTCACTGTGTATTTCATGTTTTTAAATAAACTGCCTTGCAACTTGGCATTGCTGTGACCATTCGTGATATCTCCCGTAGTTTTGCTAACTTTGTGAAGCAATCATTCTACGTAATACGGCGATTGTATAACTTGCAGGTGACCGTGGTAACATAAGTAACATAAGAAATGAGGTAGTTGTTATCTGAGCCAGGGATAAAAAGCTAGTTTTGACAACATACGAGACACAGGGGATAACATGTGGGTGACTCTTTTCACACAGCTGCATCGCTGAAGTGATGGTACTCTGCTGTGAACACAGTGGCTTCCAACTAAACACGGTGTGACGATACAGCATCAGATACGAAATTATGACGAACATTAAGTGAGAGCTCACTGATGGACCATGATTAAGACTATATGACAGCTGAAGAGTGCATGAAAAGCAGTATTGTTCGTGATGAGCAGAGATTATCAGCCACCAACCTAGCGGCTGACAATGTTAACAAAAGTTTCTGTTGCACCATGGGATACAAAAACAGTCAATCAGTCAATTTGTTTGCAGGCACTGTAGCACCAAATAGACTAAACACCGAAGAGAAAACACTAATGCTATATATATATATATATATATATATATATATATATATATATATATATATATATATATATATATGTGTGTGTGTGTGTGTGTGTGTGTGTGTGTGTGTGTGTGTGTGTGTGTGTGTGTGTGTGTGTGTGTGTGTGTTTGTGTGTGTGTGTGTCTGTGTACGTATATTTAGTCTTTATCACACGCCGTGGAGGTAATACGAATAAAACATTTGGCATAAATATACTCTTGCAGATATTTACTGTGACTAAAGTCACCCTTAACAGCATTTAGTCTTCTTTTTTTCTACCATCTGCTTGTGATATAATTTTTATTTTATTGATCAATCTTGTCACCTCACAAGTGTGCCAAAACTAAGGTTACTGTATTTGCAAGAGACTCATAGTCTTTATCACAACAACCCGGCCTGTGTGATAAAGACTAAATACATACACACACACATATATATATATATATATATATATATATATACAGGGTGTTTCAAGAAATGTGTCCAACCTTGTCAAAAAATCAAGAAAATGCGATTGTTGCTCGGGGCTTTCAGAATTGCTTTTTCTATAGCGGCAGGAATCTTAAGGTAGTTATGGACATCATTTAGGACGGTAATTCAGAAAGTTACATTAATTAACTTTTTAATTAGTAGAGTTAGATGATTGTGTCAAATGGGAGAATTGGAGTCCTTCATGCGAGGAACCCATCTGAGCTTTCAGATTTCGAAAAAGTGTCCTCTAGTAATTGTTGTGGCGTAACGAAATTCAACGAAATGCAATGGCTTTCAACAGCGAAAGCCATCGAATTCGGTTGAATTTCGTTACTTCGTAATTATTACTAGAGGCCGCTTTTTCGAAATCTCAATGTTGGGATGAGTTTCTGGCACGAAGAACTTCAATTCTCCAATTTGACATAGTCATCTAACTCCACTAATTAAAAAGTTAATTAATCTAACTTTCGTAATTACTGTTTGAAGTCATGTCTCTAACCATCTTAAGATGCCTAGCGCTACATAACAATTCATTCACTCATTTTGGAGGTCTCAGAAGAATATGGCAGCTGCGTTCTTCGATGTTTCTGTTTAGGTTTCGCCATTGAATTTGGTTGAATTTCATTACTTCGTAATTATTAAAAGATGCCACTTTTTTGAAATATCCAAAGTTGGGTTGAGATTCTGGCATGAAGAACTTCAATTCCCCCATTTGACACAACCACCTAACTCCACTAATTAAAAAGTTAATTAATTTACCTTTCTTAATTACAGCCCCAACTAATTTATTTAACCATCTTAAAATCCCGGCCACTACAGAAAAACCAATTCTGAAGGCAGCAATCAAATATCGCATTTTCCTGATTTTTTGAGAAGGTTGGACACATTTCTTGAAACACCCTGTATATATATATATATATATATATATATATATATATATATATATATATATATATATATATATATATATATATATATATATATATATATATATATATATATATATATATATATATATATATATATTTGTGTGTGTGTGTGTGTGTGTGTGTGTGTGTGTGTGTGTGTGTGTGTGTGTGTGTGTGTGTGTGTGTGTGTGTGTTTAGTCTTTATCACACAGGCCGGGTTGTTGTGATAAAGACTATGAGTCTCTTGCATATACAGTAACCTTAGTTTTGGCACATTTGTGAGGTGACAAGAATGATCAATAAGATAAAAATTATATCACAAGCAGATGGTAGAAAAAAAGAAGACTAAATGCTGTTAAGGGTGACTTTAGTCACAGTAAATATCTGCAAGAGTATATTTATGCCAAATGTTTTATTCGTATTACCTTCACGGCTCGAGGGCATCGCAGAAGGGAGTAGAAAATTCAAAGCACACAAATAAAGTAAGCATTAGTAATTTCTGGTTATACAGCGTTATGTATATTGTTACATGTTTCTGAGAGGTTCAGGTGTTTAGAATAAGTAAGCAAGTACTAAAATACAAAGACTACCAATCATGGGAACAACGCCGTTGCCTTCCTCCTGTCTCAGCACTTCTTTTGCTTTCTATTGTGATCAACATGCTTTAATATTTCTACTCTCCCACACGAAGCCCTCCTGGTGAGTCACTCTTAATGCCTTCGTGTGAAGGGCTTCAGACAGGCAACATGCATCACCTCAGTCTTTGATGGGCACTGGCCACTCTAAGTAAGGAGTGCAAATTTGTAGTTAACTTAGCTAAGACGATCAGGGATGAACAGCAGTCTGGCATCGTCCGCAAGTAGCTTTTGACACAAGCCACATTTACATATTGGTGTTCACAGACACACGAGGTCACCAAAAACATAGGTAATGTATTTGAGCTAATTATCATGGCATGTTTCGGAGCTTTCTCATGAAGCCCACATACATGAGCATGAGCAATTCGGAGGGCATCCTCTGCATAACGCGAAGTCTCCGCTATGGACGAATTGTCATGGATGGTGAAAGATAGTATCCAATGAGGTGGGTGAACTAAAAGGAGAAAGAAAAAGCTATAGCTAGTTGTTTTGTGATTTGCAGTGTTGAAAGTGTACACCACATTAAATGATGCTTTATCGCCAGCTCTTGCGATATGAAGTGCCGTTTTATAACATGTTGATCAATGTTTGGTTTATGCGGTCGATCAGGCCATTCCTTTGTGGATGATAAGGCATTGAGTGCTGGAAGTTGACCCACAGAAACAAGGCAATACTTCCTTCCACAACAACAGCTGGAAATTGGTGACCACAGTCACTTATCATGAGAGGCAGCCCATGTCGAAGGTTTACTGAATGCAGCATAAACTTGTGCTGAGGTGTCAGAGGTTAGGGCTGCTGTCTTGTGGTAGTGAGTCAGGTAGTTGCATACACAATTATCCACCAGTTGTCTATTGAAGAACACAAACTGTCCAATATTACTCTTGCCTAACACTCTGCAAGTACAGTGCACACTATAACAAGTTAATAAGTCCTGTTATCACAGAGACATTGTTAACATGACAAATAAAATTAATTAAAAAAGAACATCAGCTGCAACCATCATCTCTGGCTCATGCCTGCTGGAGAGGTTGGGCCCTCAGTCCTGGCCATCCTGGGCCCCTATGGCTAAGCCTGTTTTCAGAGTCTGTGTATGCTGAGCTAGCTGTTGCTGTTGGCAATTTATTTATTTACCAAAGTGCACACAGAACCTTCACAGGAATTACAGTGGGTCATAGGCATTACAGTGGGCTTGTAAGGGTTGAGCCCACAGCAACAAGCAAACTTGAAGGGAATCCCTAGGCTGTAGGTTGTGAAACCTCTAGGTTGAAATTATCATTGATCTTTTGTCTGCATGGTTAGGTTGAAGTTGATTAGAGCCATAAGGAAGCAATTTCTTGTCTCACTAGTTCTCAAGAAGTTCCATTGTGAATGATAATGAAAGTGAGTGCAAAACGGCGTCAGCTATTTTGGTATTGCTTGCAATGTTGGATATGTAAGGTGCGTCGACGACAACGGACAAACGGGAGAGTACACACACGCACGGAGCGCCAATTCCAGCAATGTTTATTACGAAATGAACACAGGGTATATATACAGCACGTGCTGTCACAAATCATCAATGTGCAGTTGCATTAAAGTAAAACAACTCTTTTGGTGATAGTGAAATTGAAGCCCCGCTAACACACTTATTGCCTGTTTCGATGGCCCCGCCACGGTGGTCTAGTGGTTATGGCACTCGACTGCTGACCCGAAGGTCGCGGGATCGAATCCCGGCCACGGCGGCTGCATTTTCGATGTAGGCGAAAATGTTCGAGGCCCGTGTACTTAGATTTAGGTGCACGTTAAACAACCCCAGGTGGTCGAAATTTCCGGAGCCCTCCACTACGGCGTCTCTCATAATCATATGGTGGTTTTGGGACGTTAAACCCCAGATATTATTACTCTTTCGATGGCTGTCTTGACCTCAGTCATTAATCTTACCCATTTATCGTGGCTCCACGCGACAACAGAGCAGGCACAGTGCTTTGTTTGCAGCTGACCATGTATGTTGACAGTACGAGCCTCGTGCAAACAAAGCACTGCTACCTTTTAGCTCGTCCCACTCTAAGCTCGTCAAAACGTAGCATCGCCAATACGTGCTTGCTGAATGCTTTTAAGAAGTCCTGCCCACATAGAGCAACGGTTCATATTTTCGCTCCACCTAACCCTCTACCACCCTCGGTCGCTCTTCTCATCTCAATATCCATTTCGATGCTCTAGCTGACCATCAATTATCTGTGCTTCTCATGAAGTAACCAGTTCAGGTTCATTTTTTTTTCTCTTAATATCTCCTAGGGTAAAGGCTACCCACGTTTGTTCTCTGATCCAGTCTGCTATCTTCCTATTTCTCAGAATTACACCTATCACTTTTCGTTCCATTGCAAGCTGCACCTCCTTAATGTCTTCGTTTATTTTTTATTCTCCAGGTTTCTGGTCCTCCACAAAACTTGATTAGAAATTAATTAACCGGTCTCAAATGACGCAGCTTAACAGCTATCTTTGCAAACTAATCATGTGGGAGTCTCACAGGGCTTAATTTCAGGCCTTCCTTTATTTTTGATGCATATTAGTGACCTATCTACTATTTTGCTACAACCAAGTGCATAATTATGCCGACGACACAACCATCGTTACACCCAGGATATCCAGCAGCCACGCTCTAGTGTAACCTTAAAGAGCCAGTAAAGGCAAATATTAATTCGATGTGCATTGTTGAGATATCATTCCCGAAACCTCGTAGTGCTTGTTTCGTGCATCATTGCATATAGGCTCATCCCAGATGGCGTTTGCATTGAACGTACTGGTACAGGGCGTCCAAAAATTGTTTATTTGAAGGGGCCGGGTGGCAAGTGTGTGCCGGTACTGCATGTCTTGGTTCTCGTCAGTACATTGCTGTTTATGTTGTTATTGCTGCCACTGCTTCACTAGCTTTGACTCACTGTCATAGTACTGATCCTGAACATTACTTATAACAACAGTACCTGGTTTTTCCTAGCACAATAATCGTCTTATGCCTGCCGTTGGGAGGAATTACAGCAAATTCGCAATCCTCTTCTCTAGCATAGCAATACGGCATTCATTACCTCTCAAAATAGAATCATCACAGAATGTTCACACTTTCTCTACATGAAGCAATAAATATTAAGTCCAGAAATTAACCAACTCATTTAAATCTTCTAATTAACTTTCAGTATTGCTACCTAATAGCAGCAGTTATAGAAGACACTTCGTTCATGATTACAAAGACGATCAGAACGAGAAATACTGGAGCAAGCTGTTTGTCTTGTGCAGTAGTACATGCAAACGCACTTGTAAATACAGCTGTGTATAGTCTTTCCCATGCCTCTCTTTTCATGTAACAATATTTATATGTCATTTTGCTGTATACCTTTTGGTTTTGTATAATTTATATTGACAATGCAATGGAGTGTTATGTCAGGTTGATTTTTTTTGTTACTTTCTCTTGTATTTTTGCTTGTTGAAACACTTTTGATTATTTTACGTTTTTTGTTTAAATCAGTATTTCTGTTAAATTTAGTACAAATTCCTTCTTATATATATAATCATCTTACTTAATTTTCATTTTCGCTGTTCACATGTCTACACTTATTTGACATTTTTGCACAGTAACCATGTATTTATGTAATCGTAACAGTTCATCCTGGCAGTTTTTCTAAATTCTGGAACCTGCTACTGTGACATTTTTATCATGTAGTTCCACCATGACAGTTTCAATAAACTTGACATATTAGACTTGATAACGTACGTTGTGATTGAGTGCAAAAATAGTGTCTTGAGAAACGGAATATGATTACAGAGTACAGTAGCGCATTGAATTGGGCTGGATGGTACATTACTGAAAGTGAAGAAAGCAGTGCTCAAAATGGGACGATGATGAAGAGACAAACGCGACATTGAGTTACGTACGTCTCCCGTGGACATTTTTACACAGCATGATTTATGCTAGCCCTGGAAGTTTTATACGGATATCACAGGATGAATTTTCAATCACGTTTCTTAATCGCGATTGGAGTGTTTTGCGCAAGATGCGGAAGGGGGCCATACAGGATAGTGAAATTTAATAACTATCGCAGCTTGATGACGTCGAAAGTGCTGATATGAAACTCATATCGAGTATTTCATTTTTCAAGCAAGCGTGCAGCGGTACGCGTACTCGAGCCTCGATCGTACCGACCCCCACTTCGCGTATGGATTAAGGCGAGTCAGTAATGATAGTTTAAACTCGCAAGTATAAGCGTTTCGAACGCGCAGGCGGCATCTTATGAGCAAGCAGTCTGTTAGTCTCGATGAACGGCAACGTACGGCCGTACATAGGTAAATAAGCCGAACGAATCGTTTCGCCAAGAGCAGAATACTACTATGAGAATTAAAACTTGACATGCGTTGAACACGCGTGAAGTACATGCGGCGGAGACTACGGGAAAAAGCGAGCTCTGACATTAGCGACGTTATGGAACCCTAGAGGCAAACAAATGTTCGGCCTCGGCCGTACGTCTCGCTCCAACGCGTAAGTCTTGGACATCTACTTACTCGTCGTTACGCGATCCGTGCGCAGCTGCCGTCTATCTACGCACGGTTTACTTACGGCTTCAGTAGTTTGGAAACAGCTCGAACCGCAATCTGATCAACGGCGTATTCACAAAACACCACACACAGCGGTAGCGTGGCTACCCTAACAGCTGTAACAGCGGTAAAGTGAGCTAGAAGAGGGTAGTGGGCTTGCTGGGGTCCCCTGCTTGACGCAGGGTATGTCACATGTGTGGTGGCGCCACCAGCGACTTAAATGTAGGGCACTGCCTGACGGAGGCGTTTGTGCGCAACTGATGCCATGCTTTTTTGTGCGCTGTTATCATATGCACTGGACGGAAACGTACGCGAATTTCGGCAGTGTAAACGGTGATGCTGATGTCGCTGAGACAATAAAAAATAAAAAAACTAGCGCGAGCTAGGTGCGTTGGCCTACATGCGCGCGTAAGGCATGGTAACCATCTAGAACACTGTAGCATGGTGTATGCAGCTCTGCTGTTAGCTACTTATCTGATGTTAAATGAAGCACACGGAAGACCGTTAGTACTCGTGCGAGTAAAGCTGCAGAAAACATTCTTTTCTGAAACTCTGTCGCCGCAACTCGCGCGAATGCGCGATTAAACTGCATGAAAGGGATGCTGCGCAAATTTGAGATGCAATAAATTGCTCTTACGAGTGATAAGCAGCGATGGCGAACTTTTCAAAGCTTACGCGTTTTGCGGCTATCAATTGTAAACTGGATTCTTTGCATTTCTTGGGCACTACTTTCGTCACGCACGCCTTTTACGAGCGTGTGAAATTACTGCCGATGCTGACCTTGACACACACTCGGGAGTTTACCACGAGCTCTTAATGTTATACATTTCACAGCATTTAAAAACTTGGAGCTGCTCATTCTTTCTGCAGATCTCCAGTACCTTGGCTTTGTATTTGGCCATTTCTGCACTGAATATTCCTATGCAAACACTGTAAAAATCCACAGATAAGAAAAACAGGAAGCCACTCTCCTCAGGTACTGGGGTACAAGTACATGAACATTTATTCATCATATATTGGGCACAGTTGCTTGCTTGAACAGTATCGCCAATGGCACGAGAACGTACCTTCTTCTCGCCTTGAATGCTTCCCAATTCTCTTTCGGGTCGGTCTTTCTCGTGGTGTCTTCTTTGTCAAATACGACGCCAAGTTAGGCAGGATTGTAGGCACAGCGTCTTCTCGTAGGCAAGGTTTTCCACGCGGTGTGCGTACTTCGTTCCCTTCAATTATATATGCACGTAGTACCGTAGCACATACTTCGGCTCAAAATGAAGTTGACACACGGCAGATGTGTCGTCCAGTGCTTTGTCCGCTCGATGAAAATTCCTTTCCCAGGGCTTCCCAATTGCTTCCTCAGGGCTGCATCCTTCGGAACGCCTAACAAAGACGGCTTCGTGCTGCCCTTAACGTGGACGTAACCTGTCCGACAGCCTGCCGCAAAACAGTGGTTTTGCCGCCGCGGAAGCATTTTAACCTCGTGAGACGGTCACTGCTTGTCAGGCCACATCGCTGTTCGCAGAAGGACCTAGCAGATTGAGGATGCAAAGGGCGAAGAGTTCTCAAAAAAACAAAACTCGCACACACCGACCGCCACTCCAAACAGCCAGCAACTGCCCCAGCGCCAACGCTCTCTACATTTGGTGCGACGGTGGCGCCGCGCCGCGGAGGCGCGCCGAAGCACGTTTTTGTGACATTGGCGGCGTCACCGCAATGCATAGCGCCGGCCGGCGAGTGAGCCCACTACCCTATTCTAGCTCACTTTAACAGCGGCTCTCAGTTGCTCCTCACCCGCCATTTACTGCGAGGCGTCAGCCGTTGCCGTGGCAACCGTGCGAAAAATTTCAGCCAAAGCGGAAATGGCGTTCGCGGCACCGGCAGCCAATGAACGCCAGAGCAGACGACATGGGCGTGTCCCCATGGTCTCCCTCTCTCTCCTGCGTTCTGTAGCATGCAGTTGTCAAATACGCCACCGGGCGAGCAACGCGCTAGAATCTAGAGGCCGACCATGGTGATTATACACGTGGCTCGGCGATTCGCTATAGCCGCGGTGTTGTAAGGCGCTCGGTCGGAACTAATCTCGGCGGCCACGGTGCTGATTATTCTAAAGGATACTTAGTGCAGACATTAAACGCTTGAAAATGGATTCAAACGGCCCGCGAACACATAAAAAATATAGTTAGTAGAGCTTTCTGCCACTTTTCTTGCATGGGTGCACTTCTGCACTCAGTGGAACGACAAACAAATGAAAGAAGGTGCCTCTAGTTTGATGACACCACCCAACCTTCTCGACCGCCATTGACGTGACACCGCGTTCCATCGAAACCAATGGAACGGAGCGCGCGCTGAGGGATGGATTTCACTTTCTCGTACTGTTAGCTCGTTCATAAGGGGGTGTCGCCAGAGTTCTGAAAGATCCCGAGTTTCGCCAAACTCGGGCCATCCTGCATAGCACCCATGTGCTGTGATTTTAGAACGAAAACTTCTGATATTTTTTAGATGCGAATAGCATTTTTTAGAGCTTGCACGACAGGCGACCCATGGGTGACGCATCTGGTACGTGGCGTCACGAAACAACTGCGGACGGATATAACGGCGCTTGTGTAGACACATTCGGTGAAGCTGCGCTCACTGTGGGTGACGTTTCGGATATTTCGACCATCTGGTGTCCTCTAACGTGAACCTAAACCTTATTAGACTGGTGTTGTAAGCGAAAATAATTGTTGCAATCTACATAGAGAGACTGCTTCAAATGGATGCCCATCTAAACAATTCTTATGTGTATTGCTGTTGTTGAACGGATAATTTGGTTCTTGGCCGACGAAATAAATGAGGTCACTTATGCAGAATAGTTACCCGCTGTTGGGTAAGCATCTGTCGTCCTTGTGTAGCGTGTAATTTCGCCGTCTCTATTTTTTCAAAGCATTTATTTTTTATCAAGTTTGAGTTCCTGCAAAATAATGCACGATGCTGACATCTTTAACTCAGCGAGCACCGCATTGTACACTAGATGCATCTGTGATGTATTGCTCTCCTTTTTGTAATTAATTCCAAAATAATCGTGAGCAGATGTAATCCTGCCGTATGACTTGCGGTGTGCACGTATTAAATTATGTAGGCAGTTTTGCCGATCTTATTCTAAGCTTCGCCTTTTACTTCATTTCAATCAATATTCGGCGGTCAATCTTCTGTAACACTGCCATTCTACTCGTCTCGAAAATTTCCCTTTTCGAAAATCCGTGCAAATTGCAACTGTTTTATTCGTTCTTGCAATGATTAGTAAGTGAAAGAAACGCGTGGGAAAGAAAGAGTTCAGTGGTGGACGTATTGACGGGCCGCAGACGCTTGTCAAGCGAGGCAGTGCTACTAAGATGGCCGTATTTAGGAGTATGCTATTGCTGGTATGCTGTTGCTATCCTCGCTATAAATCTCACTGATATACTTGTAAAACATCTACTGCTGTTTTCGCTCTGCCAAAGGGCTGATTTCCCACTCGTCCTCATAGAATCTGCCGACGTCACATGCGCTCAGAAAAGCGTGTGGCTAGAAATAAAAAAGAAAATTAAAATAAAAAAATCACCATACACAAGAACTAGTGCACTTATGAGCGCAGTCACTTCAAGGGTTGTCTCTAATCTTTCAGCTTAGCCCATTTAAGTCAGGAGCATTGAGGGATGTATTGAAGATAAAATTTCCTGTCGCGAATAAGTTCGGCAACCTGCTCGCAACACCGAACCGGTTCCCGAATGAATGTTTAACTTATTCTGGAAATGAACCGCAAAGAAACAGAGCGTGTTCTATCTGAAACCAAACCGAACCTATTTCCAACATTCCGGTTCTTACTGATATTTTGTCCTTACAAGAATTAATCACATCAACTCTAATTACGGCCTTATATTTTTGTATATTTGCTCCAGGAATGTTGACTGCGTTCAGGGTTCAGTCAAGCCACTGGGAACAGTTCTAAATCCTGAACGCTATGCAGATATTTCCAGTTAAATAAATCTTGAACTTCAACTTGACTGTGCACAATATATTCCTTCTTGCCCCTGCCTCCCTCCCCCCTATTTTTTTTTATTTTTTGTTTTTGTTATTATCAGTAGGGAAGCCTTGCATTATGCTACTGAACGCATGATCCAGCTGCTATCCCTCACACACCAACGGTTAAATCACAGAAGAGTTAGTCTGGTGTCACGAACGCAATAAATTATCTTTCCTGCCCTTGTTACTCTTTTAAACATTGATATTCCTGTCCATGCTGGGATAACAGGAATTCACCAAATTCATTCGTTAGCCTAAGGTTACAACATTCGGAGTATCCTTTGCAAGTGGCAACAAAATTATTTTCATAAAATGCATGTCAGAATTCCGAAAGGAAATGTAGCATGCGCCGTAACCACCGCTGCTTTACACTGTACTGGTAAAAGAGTTGAGCACTATAAGATATAGGAAGCCGTATTGAACAACTCTTATATGTGTTCACCATCTAGAAATAGAGTTGAAAAACAAGTACAAAGCACGTCCTGCTTTACTTAAGCCGTAGTTTTGTCGGTCGCTGTTTCTTAGCCTTCTATGGCTAATAGGTCTTGAATGTGCCAGTTCTGCAAACGCGGCTTCCTATGCAAGCAAAAACATTTCCAAGCGTGCTAGTGCAAGAACGTACTCACATGCGAAAACAGTTTCAAGAAAGATAATACCAAGGAGCAGACAAAGCAGGATCCTCATATTATGATTATCGCAGCTTCTTTTCATTTCTGTACAGCACTGAACTTTATCTTAGGATCGCATTTCCGAACAGCATGCGGACGATCACTGTTATAATAATTAGATCCTATATGTGCAGTCAGGACCGGCTCGCTATATAGCCAAAACGCGAAATGGAAAAGAAAATAATTCTGTTCATTTTATTTTGCGTGCTTTTTTTCGTGGATAAGGCATTGTTAACTTTCTAGACACAAACGCCCTATGTTATGAACTCTCTATTGTTATTATACAGATGCACTCCATGGCTGTGAATGGAGTAATCTCAGACATGTGCAGTAAAAATATGGCGACTTTTTCTGTGTTCTCTTTAGAACGCTAATCTGCTGCGGAACGACTACCGTAACGGCAAGCACATTGTCGTCATTTGGTATATAGTACGCAGTACGGAGAGAATATGACTATTGTGTGTCGCAACAACCACCCATTCATTTTTTTCTTTACCACTGCATGTTCTACTATTCAAGATAACTACTTGTCGTCCTAGTTGTTCACTTGACAGCCACGCGCTTCCAAACTGGCGTGCTCGCAAATGATGCAACAAGGTCCTAGTCGACGTGCGTTCTAACGCGTGCTTGCAAGCACCCGCATCTGCACCGACTGGGCCCTTCTCTTTGATTTAGTCCTCTGTCTGGACTCAGTATTTTGGCAAATGTGACATGGTTTCACGTTTACAAAGTTATTTGCCTTCCGCATCACGATGAAAGATGACGCTGCTTGGGATCACTGCGTAGGCGAGCAAACTTTAATCATGTTTATGCCGCATTGTCGCTACAGCGCGTACAGGTGCTGTAGCGCCTGCACGCGCCTGTCGCGAACATGCTGGCCGTTCACTTTTCCAACAAAAAATCTCGAAATCACGGACTTAACCACGTCCGCACTAAAAGCCTTTCAAGACACTATTAAAGGTTTGTTGTGTGAGTGGCCCATAAGAGAGGCTGTAATGATCTTCTTCTTCACGTTCCCTGTTTGTTCGAACGCTTGATTTATTTCTCCGCTACACTTTCCGTCTTCTTTCCTCCCTCTATATTCATTGTCACACTCCATATTCGGAGTCTGGGGTAAACAGCATCAAACCATAAACCACTTTTGTGGTTGGCCTTCCTGTCTTTGACCTTCCTGGATATATGCTTGTCGTAAATAAGGCAGATACAAAAGTAAGCCACACGTACAACGATCGTCGATGTCACCGTGTAAGTGCCTCTCCTTTTGTGCGTGCCCACATGTGGCATATATATCATTTTGTTATTGTAGTGCGCGAAATTCTATAGCAACTGCATGTGAGCTTTTATTTCATTCCCTGTTCAAAACATTTCTGGAAATGCTATAAATTGCACGTTGTCTTGCGTCATTGTTCTATGTTGCGCATATTCCGTATTTGAATTTGTATATTAAGATTTATTTTTGTTTCTTTTTTTCTGTGTATTTGTTACACAATGCCCTTTAACTCATCTTTGTTCAAGCTATTACTCTGGGGCTGCTAGCAACTGATACAAGGAACTATATCACCACTGCGGGCGACCGCCACATCCAGCTGCTGTGAATTCTCGCTCTATACTGAAGTGAGCAACCGTCTCTGATATTCCGGAAAACTTCGATTACTTTCAGACATCAATGCTCCCCACCCCCTCCTTTTTCTTATTTTAACTGTCTCATTTTTGTTCTTTAATTTGCCCCTGTGCAGGATAGCCACTCGTTCTCACTGCTGGCCATTCGCCGTGTCTTTCAATAATTGTTACCTCGCTATTATGACACGGCACAATGTCCATTAACGGTGCCCAGCAACCCATTTCTATAGGTTGTCCCGAACGACGACAGCAGTGAGCAACCCGATAAAAATGCCTGACGCGACTTTCTTGTGCCTTTCTACAGCTTCTGTGTTGAACACTGTGGCACATGTCACGAAAGCACGGTGCTCTGAATAATTCTATTACGAGTCACAGGCTCCCGCTTCGATGCGTTGTGGCGTCGACAACAACGCGTCGACGTCATCGGTGCATGCGAGTAATGCCTAAATGCATAACACAAACAGGTACCAGCATACTTTTGTTATCTTTCACTAACCGCGTGAAAATTCCACCTAACCCACAGGCTTAGTATATTACCAACACTACTTTGAATCTGTTACTATGAAGAATGACAGAGATCCGTCTGTACACCTTCTATACAGGACAGCACTGCGCGGGTGATTGCATTAGTGTGGCTTCTGGGTGTGATACAAAGAGCTCTGTTCAGGACGTGTGCATAACATTCGCGTCGGTAACGTCAGTAAAACAGCCATTCCAACACTGCAGAGTGCGATGTTGTACCGATCTGCATCGGCTTACCTAAGTGTGCGTTCACAGAGACCACAATTGCCATTGCGCCTGGCCAACTCCTTCATGCTTCCGTGTTCATGCCAAAATAACGAAAACAGGTCTACTGCATGCGTGTACCATGAGAACCATACTTTTCTAGAGGTATTAAAATTCCCATTTCCCCACCTTCTCTAAAAACGTAGCCAGGTTGATACCGCAGTGACGCCATGTATGGCCACGTGTCGCGTAGATAACGAAATGTAATAACTATAGCCCTGGGGAGGCCTTTGCCTACGTACTTTACATTGTGCACCAATATATAACCTTCCAAAGGGGCTCCTACATCCTAATATATTGTGCTTCTCCTGCAAGTGTCTGAGATAGGACACAATATTTAATCAGCATTTCGTCACGCTGAACAACTTACCATATACTGTATTTTTTTTTTTCGTTTCCGTCCAGATATTCTGCAAGTATACAGTAGCCTTGACACCGGCTTTAACTCCTACGAGTTCCCTGACGAATTGCATATGCCTATATATTGCAGCATTCGCTTTTTTTTATCGCTTTATGGAGCAATGCCTGCATGTTCCATGTCATTGTCGCAATATGATCGTGCCATAACATTCAAACCAATTTTCCCGCATAGCGTCAAAGTGCACGGGTCGCCGTCGGCATTGATATAGGCGTCGGTGTCTGTGTTGTTGATTGAAAGCGAAAAAATCGGCGCTGTCTGTTAGCGAAAAATCGAGATAAATTTAAACAAATAAATAAAAATCTTAGATTTGAGTGGAATCGTAAGCAGTAATTCTGCGTGGCAATCAGGTGTCTTATCACAGAGCCGCGCCAGTGCATGGAACTGCTTCTGAAAAAAATCATATGCAGGCGTCATGTAGCGTGAGGAGTCCCGTTAACGCAGGTAGTATTGCGGGACAGAAGGGCACAATTCCACCAGGCATCATGCCGTACGAATTTCGCAGCGAGTCGGTGGTGCAAAGGCCCACTTATAAACGACTGAAGCATCATTAATCAACCTCACCAGCAACAGCATCAACAAGGCGCGCAGCTGTTCTCCTAGTCACCTAAGCAAAATATACCCCATACATTGACTTAGTATGAGGGGGGGGGGGGAGGGCTGCGATGATCCTTCGGTGTGCTGCAGCGGTGTGCCGCAATCAGGTGTGCTGCGGCGCGGGCAAACCCAGAAGAGAGACACTTGATGGCCACGTCTAGTCGCGTGTAGAATGGAGGTGTTGATGAGGTGTTGAGCAGAACATTTTCGCTAGTAGAGAATAATATGGCTTGCACATAACGTAAGACACGCCACGTCCGTCCGTACTGGAGCTCCAACAGTGTGGCTATAGGATAATGTCAATGTACGACATTAAATGCCTCGGAACATTGCCGGCGTGTGTGCGAAAGCTTGCAGCAGAGCCACCGCGCTCTTCAATGAGATGGAAACGAAACGCTGGTCACGTGTGTACGGTAACTTTACACCGCACCTAACTACAACATACGCTACCTTTCGACATTGCTGTTCCTCCAACGAGCGAGAAATTGCTTTAATGCGGCCGCGGCAAGCCACGTCCTCTTACCGCAACCTTTGGCCCTTTGCTCCATCTCGCGGTAGTTTGAAACAAGAACCATATATGGGGATTGCGCCGAGGAATTGACAAAGGGTTGTTTTCTCTTGCCCTGAATTTTTCTGAGTACACTGCCGGAAATGGAGGGAACACCCCGAGCGTGTTCTTCGTCGCCGACGAACAGCAGTTTCGGCACTTCTAGTAGCCAAACACACATCGAAAATCGCACTGACGGCGCGGGTATGCCGGTCGCTGACGCCTGCTCGGTGGATGAATAATCTGCACCAGGCAATGGCGGTGCTGATATCACCATGCTAGACAAGTAATCACAAAATATTTTGACGATACCCGCCTCTAAACCCTTCTCTGTCCTCAGTGGTGAAAACGTGGCTGACAATAACTTCTTTGAGGAAGAACTGAGCGTTCCTCATTCATCTAAATCTCCTGAAATACCTACCCAAGGTGGGGTTAAGTATCTCCCGGACCACGAAGACTAACGATCGACTGACGAAAAAAATCACACTTTCGCTTAAGGGCGAAGTAATGAATGCGGCAGCAACAAAGTGTAATGTTATACGAAGTAAGGCTACCAGCTAACACTTTTGCATCCGATCTCGTGTAACTCAACAAAACGCTGGTTTAAAGGAATACGGCCGCTCCAGGGACTGAAGCGGTTTTCGAGCTGTCAGCGCTCTAAACTCGAAGTAAGCGTTGAGTCCACAGCAAGTTTACAAGCCGTCTGCGGATGCCTGCGGAGATAGCGCGCACACCAGCCACCACGCCCTTCGAGCGACGCAGGCCTCCCCCCTCCCCTCCCCTCCCTTCCATTGACGTCCCTTTATGCTCCTTACGAAAGACTGGAGGAGCGTTTCCTCTTTGCTTTATGAGCAATCGACGGCCGGCCTCACACACGGGGTAACGTTTCGCATGCGCCCTCCGTGCGGCGGAGACGGCCGGCTCGTTTCATCCCCGCTTCAGCTGCGTTGGTCGCCAGCGCTCGCGAGTTCTAAAGGCTCTGTTATACTCCGACGTCCGACGCTAGCGCCCGCGAGGACGTTGCGTTTCGTCACGCCGAGCCAGCGACGCTACGCCAGGCGCAAATCGGTCTCCGCTGCAGTCGAGCCGGCTCCAACCACTGATCAGTGGCTCCAACGCGCCGGTGCGATCGCATCTAGAGGAGCGCATGCGCAGTAAAGCGAAGAATGCCCGCGCTACCTGTCGACAACCGACGAAACAGCCCGCGAAGCAGGTTCCTGTACATGCGAGTCCGGCGCGACCGGCGCGAAATGCAGCAGGATCTATTCGGCGCCGAGCGACGCCCGAGTGCGCCAGCAGCCGTCGGCCGCGTCGGCGGTCAGCGGACGCCGGACTATAGAGGGCTGTTTTTTGCTGACGTAACGTCGCCGTGACGCGCGCGCTCGCTCGTCGACGTTACGCTGGAGTATATCAGAGCCTTAACTCGCGGGTAGAACATGAGATGCGCGGTGTGATGCTATCAGTTTGGACTTATTACGGAAAATTACGGCGGCTGCAAAATCCCGTCCAGAGGTCCATGTAATTGATATAGCAATAAAAAAAAAGTCACAGTTTCGCCACAAGGGCGAAGCAATGAATGCGATAGCAAGGAACTACTGCTATACGAAGTGAGGCTCGCCAATGGATACTCTCAGTTTGAACAGCGCTTCTGTTGCAAAGGCGGCCGAAGCAGCGAAGGAAACTAGCGTGCTTCAAGTGTCGAGCTGTGACACTTGATAGTTCGCGCTCATCTTCTGTTTGTTCGTTTAGCGGCGTCCCAGAGCTCGAGTGACATTCGTACGCGCCGTAACATGAGCGCGGACATCACGGTCAAAGCGTGAAACATTCCTCTACCCCTCGCCACGAGAAAACCGCGCGAGCAGACAGCGGAAGGGCAAGCTTCTCCCATGCGCAAATATAAGAAGAAGCGAGCGAGCTCGCCGACGACTTTTAAATGCGCCAGTCGGGCTCCTAGCGCCACCTCGCTGGTAATGAAGAAACGCTTATTATCGCCTGCTGTCTCTCGCTGGTAATGAAGAAACGCTTATTATCGCCTGCTGTCTCCGAGTCCGTCCAGCGCTAAAGGGTGTGTATATAACGCTCGCCGTTAGCTACGCGGAGGATCTGCGTTTCGTGGCGTAGTGGATAGCGCCGCTCGCTGCGGATGAAGAGGTCCCTGGTTCGATTCCGCGCTTCGGAAGCATTTTTCTGAATTATTTTTCTTTGGGGCCTTTATATATATATATACATACTTATACATATACGGTGCATGACGGCGGCGACGGCGACGGCAAAATCCAGCCGAGACTGTCCATATAATTGCTATCGCAATAAAACATGTCGAACTGCATAACTTCAATCAAGCAGCTTGTGCAAGACGCTACAGTAAAACTACGGGGCCCGTTGCGATGCACTTCCCCTACTCGATGAGGACGGCTAACGCGCTGTTCACCGAAAAACCAATTATCGGGCAACTGATTATGAAACAGTTAAACATACTGTGATAATTAAAGGGGTGGTGCCACTAAATTTGTGGCTTGCGCGTTCTTTGCTGTAAGCGTTTCCTATAGCTCCAGGAAGCATGATGCACGCACCAAGATTCATGTATTCTCGCTAAATAATTTAATATCGCCGTTTGATGTGGACAACTTTCGGTTTCGGTTTCTGGGCGCCGAGGCTGTAGAACGGTTTCGGTTTCTGGGACGAGAGCATTGTAGAACAAAGACAACGACGAGCAGTCATCGCTCGTCTCAGAATTTGTAGGCATGCAGGCTATGTCACCGTCTTTCATCCTGTGTAACCACAGTTCAGAACGGCCACCACCAGTAATGCAGCATTCTGCAAAAACCCACCACGCGAGATATTCTACGAGTGGAGCGGCGTGAAACTGCTATTCCTTTTTTATCTCTCCCGTAGTCCACGCGTTTCTACTCTACAGTAAAACATCGAAGCAACAAAAAAATCTCGCGAAGGGAAAAAAAAAAGTGGCACCGCTGTCGAACCGGTCCCGCCAGCGTCCGTCTTTGATTAACGATACGATCATCAACCAAACTAGTACGGCTCACCCGGCGAGTTGGGTTCTTGCCCTGATCACCTCTATCCAAATGGAGTGAGGCGAATTATGGCCATCGCCTCCAATCGAAGAGATGGCGACAACCTGGGCCGTGCATGCCACCGGTGGCTCCACTCCCACAGCCACCTTCCAAGCCGACGAAGGGCGATCAGTGCCCTCGATCATGGCTCTGGTGGTAGAGCTTATGATGCAGGCCTCTAAATACTTGTCCGTTGTGACCCCTGGTTTCTCGAAGTATGAAGACAGTGGAGCCAGCACGAAGAGAACCAGGATTTTGCTTCACGCTCTTCATTGCGCCCTCGATAACGTGAGATTCCAAAAGCCACATATGTGAGCACCCAATTTTTCGCCCAACCCCCATGAGTGGGCAGGTGCCCACATTGAGAACATCATCGTCATCACTATTGTTTAACACTTTCTTTCCATGCCATCTCGTAATCATATCTGTCTCTTGGCCATTGTTCTATGGTTGGAATTAGGCATCATGAGTGGGAAATCATACGCGCACATCAACTGCAGAACAGCGTGCATACGGCGACGACGCTTGGTGTTCGGAGGTGCCTGACACAATAGCGAACATCGCCCAGAGCGGATATGCCACATTCAAACTTTCTGAGTTCTTAGTTATTGCTCAAGCTTATTTGTTGATTTTACAGCGAAAACTGTTATGAGATAAGAACAACAGCCGATTCTGGTGACGTAGATGTTCGCCGCCGCCGTATCCGGTGTCCGTAACAGCTATCGCGTACAATGAGAAAAAAAAAAAACTGCATCGAGCAGAATTTGAAACGAAGTCAGTGCTACTTAACGTTGTCCATAGGCAACATTACGTAACTTCGCGGATCGAAGAGGACTGGACAGGGGCAGGAGAGCGGCGCAAGAATTGTTTTTCGAAATGGAGCGTCCGTGCTGTGCGCACTGCTGCGATATTCACAAAATATGATCGCCGCGGCTTCTGTACGAATAAGCGAACTTGTTCGGGAGGTGCAAGAAAAAAGGTCTAAGCCTCTTTACTGGCCCTCTAAGCCTAATGCGACATTGCGCTTGATCAATGTTTGCAATCTGGTATTGGTGCGCAGAAAACTAAACAACAGAAAAAGAAGGTAGATGAAGGACAAGTCAGTTTTTTTTCTTCATATAAACACCACGTGCATCATCGACTGAAAAAGACAGCCAAATGCAGTGTGCGTACCACGTGTTGCACCATTCGCGTGCTGGCCAAAATGTATCCGAAAATAAAAAACCTAGAAAGATAACAGTTCTGCGAGAAAATGTCTACTATGCAGTCGCTTCTTTTATGGAAGCACTATATGTAGGCACCGCTCTTCTGATCAATGGCTTAAATTTGACGGGCTTTCACGCTACCTCATTAGAAGGCTTACGGATAACTGCTGATTTGCGAACGCAGAGTAGTGGTTATATGCATACCGAGGCGATCGTTTTCGAAGACGCAGGTGCGCTGCGTAGCTTACAGCTACACGTGTTCTACAAAAATACGCACATCATCGAATATAAAAGAGTGATCTTTTGAGGCGTTTAGCATCGGCCAAGAAACATATGACAATAAGTGTGAACAATATATCACTTATGGAAATGGGGATATAGCAAAACCTTGGATGGTGCCTCTGTGTGCTGCCTTGTTTATGTTTCAGGTGCCTGATGTTATGGTATGGTGTCTTACGTGCCTAGTTGTAATTCCAGCGTTTCTTCCAAGTCTGTTTCCCTTTGTCGGTTTTTTTAACTATTAAATGTGAATTTCTCAAAATTCAACATGTGTATACTTTGCTACGGCTTTTTTTATTGCTATGTCACTTAAGGCCCTAAAAGTCCTCAACTGGGTACTTTCGGCAACCGTCTTTCCTCTTACAACTTTATGCCTTTATGCATGTTGTACGTCGTCCTTTTCCAGCATCCTGCTAATTCTCACCTTTACTCTCGCTATAATTATGTAAACGAAGGTTTCCTCCCCAACACCATGAAACAAGTGGCAGTTCGACGCCGTACTCAAATTGTAATTCTGAAGGTCACGTGTGGCACAGAGGCTTCGAAATTTGTTTTCTATATTTCACGGGTGCCAGAAAGCGCTGTTAAAGCGGACGAATATGTCGTTTTGTGTTTTGCAAATATCAGATAACATTTGAGAAGGCATCTGTGTACTTTTTGAGCATCGGCTCAGGTCAGAGATTACCACTGACCAAGCTAGTGTGGAGCAGTGGGAGGAGTTTCTGGCCAGCGATAACCTTGATGATCAGATCAGTTTGATCGACAGGGCACGCAGGGCGGCAACTGCCTCTGGCGTCCTGGACTGAGGGCAGCCAGCACTGCTAGATGGTACTTGCGGACCAAGCATCACAAACCCCTTTCTGTTAATAAATGTTTTTCCTCCTCCTCCTCTCACATCGGCACATTTTTTAGCAGCGCAGCTGTTTAAGCTCGAGGTTAGCCCGTGAAGAGTGAACAGGAAACTACCATCATCCTGATCGGCATCTACCTTCTAAGCGTTGCCCAGCCGGCGCGAACACTTTTTGTCCTCTTCCTCTTATTAAGACCTTGCTAATTAAAAGCGAGATAATTGAGGACATATTAATTAACTGTTCACTTCACGTAGCCACGACGACACTTCGCCAAGAAATATAGATCGACGTTCCACATAGCCAAGCCTTATAATGCCTAACCAAACCTAGCAAAGACTTAGTCGAGCTTGTAGAAGTCGACAGAAGCTAGGTCGGCCACAAGCACCGCTATTAGTCCAGCCTTGCACCACCTGTGAAAGCTGCCCACATTTATTTTTCTTTGGCGTTCACAACGCGCGTAATGACGCCGCCTCATTGTAATAAAAAGGAAACTGAGAAAGTATTTTTGTCATTAGCTTTTCAGTATTCCTTGTAACATCTTCTCAATTTCTGCTGATTTAATTGCAGACAAATGTAGCTGCGAGGTTGAAACCAAGGTAATGGAGCCACAGCAGCTGATTTTTTTCTGTTCCTGCGTAACTCTCGACCATTACGCGTTTAAACAAGCCAGCATTCTACTAATATAATCTTGCTCTTGCAACCCTTTCTTTTTTTGCAACATCCGCTATCAAAGTAAAGCAATCAAAGTTCTTGTTATTGGCGGTAGGAGCTACGTCACTTTCTGAGCGTGTGTGCGCAGTGGATTTTGACTACCATGATCTATTATTGTTGAATGTAGGAACGGGGTCACTGTGGGGGGTTACGTGAACACGCAGGGGACGTTGGTTACTATGATACCTCGGGCCGACTCTTTGTTACTGAGCGGCTGAAAAGCGTCATCAAGTGTCTGGATACCAAAGTGGAACCCTTCGAGGTGGAACATTGCGTTCTCGAGCTGCGCTTTGTTGCCGAAGTCGCCGTTCTAGGAGTCCCTCACTCGGTCCTCGGAGAGGCACCAGCCACCATCGTTGTCCTGAGAGAGGGATGGAAGGTGGACAAGAACGACTACATCGCACAGCGAATCAAAGACCTCGTGGCAGGTACAGCCCAGCAAGCAGTGCTGAACTATAACAGGCTACCTGTAGTCGCGGTGTATTGCTATAGAGCGATATGTGCGCAGTCTGAGCATAGAATGTCAACCAATCTCGCCGCGACATGGACATTGGTTTCCTGTAATATGTAGCCCAACGGGCTTGTGCTAATTCTGTCCATAGTGGTGCAGTCCCACACGCGTCAGCGAGCTCACCGCTCATTTCCTTCTTGCCCTCCTTATTTTCTCTTTCATGTTTCTATTCTCTTTTTCCATTCCCCCAGCGTAGGGTAGTCAACCGGATGCTTTTCTGATTAACCTGCCTACCTTCTGTCTTTCAGTATTCTTGCTTTATTCCTTCTTAGCCCACAAAGAATGTGAATGAAATAACATTTTTAAGAAAAGCATAAGGGTTTTCCGTCCCTTGCAAAATCAGAGGTCTGCAGTGAACACAGCATTCGTACAAGTGTCTTTATCTGGCTTTATCGTCCATTGCTCTACTAGCCGGTAAGGTCTGCTAGAGTAACACATGCCTCTGACACTCCTCGACAACGAAAAAGGCATTTTCGTTCAGCGAGGTCATACCATTTAATGCTCTGCGTACAATAGGACGCATTTTTATAAGAAATTAATTATTGTGTCACATTTTATTTTATCTCCGCAGTGCGAATAAAGTGAAGTTGACTTTCTTCCGCTGACATATTATTCAAGTGAAGATAAAATCGTGCTTTGCATGCTTCCACGTTTGTTTCGCAGAGAGGCTGGCTGTTTACAAGGGGCTACACGGTGGAATTGTCTTCGCTGAAGAGCTGCCCAAGAACAGAAGAGGCAATGTTCTGAAGCGCTATCTGATGGATGAGTTTGTAAAGCTTAAGAAAACAGGAACGTTTTATTGAACGTCTTAGAAGGCATGCGCAGATGATTGTTCTCATAAACTGTACTTACTAGGGTGACTTAATGTAACACAGAAGTATCGCAACTTCATTAAATGTTATGAGTATTTATTCGAGAGGTTCGTTGAAACAATTTAAGGTAAACATATACCGGAAACTAGAATGTTGTTGAGAGGAACCCGTAGCTGAAGCCGTAAGCGTATTCAAATTGCTTTTCTGGTCGGAACATAACTGGCAACCGACGCGAATTTTTCGGAACGTGCCTCAAGGTGAAGCAAACCTGAACTAAAAAAAAAAAGTGCAGTTGTAGCCACCAAGTGACACGAGTCAGGCACAGAAGGTGTCGGGGAATGAGCGTTCGTCGTGTTAATGTGGGCTTTATTATGTGTAACTAAATAAAGGGGCACGGTTTTTCACTAAAAGAGGCATAGTTGTGCCCTTTTATCTAGTGTATACTATCTTTAAAATACGCGTTGGTGGGAAACGTACTTTCTGATGAGGTAATGCAGCTTTCTGTTTATTAGCCCCCAAGGCAGAGGCGTGAGTTGCGGCGTAAAGGGAGAAGACTGCGTTGTCCCACATCCCCGAGCTCGTCCCCCTCTCCGTCACCTTAGCAGTCCTAATTAACAGCTCAATTTCGTCCTAGGCATGTGGTATACAGCTGGAATGAACTTTGCGTAAAGAAGAATTTGATCACAACAGTCATAGGTTTATTTTTTTTTTTTTTGCCTCACTCAATGTACAGTTAATCCGGTTTGAATCCTCCTTCTCGTCACCGTACCCCTGTTCGTACATGCTGGGTCGCGCTGCCCCCATTCTTTTGACAAAAGGTGAACGTATGCATCTGACACAAGGAATGAGTGCAAGTGCAGAAAGTGCGGACGTTCCACTCGGCAGCTGCCCGGCGCCCTCTCATAAGTACCTCGCGCTTTGCTTCACCAGGTGATAAATGTGCGTTAGGTGCTGCGAACTGCAGGCTGGTGATCCCGTTATTGATGATTTTCCGCAAAGAAAAGTACATTTTAATAGGTAGACAAATTTGCACCATGCTTGTCGCATGATAAGTGGTGGTGGCTGGCGGACAAATAGATAGCTAAGTTGTAAGAGTAAGGGCTTTTACGAAAGCATCACAATCGTGTGTACATATAGCGAGCGTACAATGAGGTATTCATGTGTAAAAGCCCACTTTTCATTTTTGAAAACTACGTATATACTGACAACGTCACGGTCCGTTCACCAAATGAAGTGCACTGAAAGAGAGAAAACGAATTTGGAATAGAGCATACAGAAGCAGACAATTACAGTGAAGTGCGCAGCTCATAACAATTGCGCGGTCTCAACTAAAGTGTAGTTTATTAACTTTCTCCAACCTAAACCATAGCCGACATGTTTACATGGAGCCACTTGAGAATGTTCGGGATTTTTATTATATGCAGCTGTTCTCTCCATGCAAGCATATCACCAATAAAAACATAATTTGGTTGGCCATGGCCATCATATTTGTCACCAAAAAAAAGTTTTCTGTTTATCCCTATCATGAAAGTAACTTAACGAATTCTACGTTAATAAAGTTCCTTTTACCGAGTCATTTCGTCTCACCGATAATGGACAACATGCATTTCTAAACTGAAGGTTCGAAGTTCGTGCACAAATATTTACTTAAACACATGAAGTACTGTAGATTTGTGTATGAGACTTAGCCATGGTAAAACCACCTACACGCCTTGACCGCCAGCAGCTCTGATCATTAGTCTTTTTAACTTGCGATGTCCATTGATGAGCTGTACATGCAAAAAACATGCCTTTCTGTAACACCAGTAGGTTGCTGAATATTCTTATGAAGTCGATCACGCATCGCCCTCGAGCTACTTCCATCATTTTTGCTAGGATGCTATTTGATTAAAAGAAGCGACCGTACGGGACCTCAGTCGGGAACGAATGCACACCGCATTTACCAAGACATATGCGTTCCGCCTTAGGATGGCTGACACCGCAGCTTGTGACTACTCCGAAAATTGAGAAACTACTCGACATAATCTGTGACACTATATACGGTACAGTGCACCAAGACAATCACTTTGCAATGCGCTCAACAAGGTGGTCGAGCTCTGTAGGAAGAAAGAATCTCGCGCTTTCAACAGCCCTTAAATTCGCAGCAGAAAGCCGTGCAAGCACTGGCTGCGTTTTTAGCGACACGCTGGACTTTCCCAACTAACTGGCACCCCTTTGTTGTGTGCCAGCGTATTTTTTAAGGCGAAAGTCTTATGTGTCTCGTGCAAAGGTGGACTTGAGCAAAAAGCCGGCGTCGTCTCGAACTCCTACGAAAGAAGCCATCTCTGCGAAACCGTGAGTCCGAAGCGATACAGATCTTTTAGCTGTGCTGCGAAAGAGTGGTCGTAAACTACGTTTCATGTTTAAATGGCCAGTGGTCCACTGACACGAAGGCTCTGGCACGAATTTTAATATTGGTGCACGAACGGTTTCCTCGCATTGTGAGTGGACCGGAAGTGTTTAAGGCCGCGAATCAATGGCTACAAAACAACGCCCCGGGCCCCAACCTAGAGTCATTATTCAGGCTTGAAGTGCTAGACACTATCCTCTCTGCGGGGATCGTGTCTTACTATCAAATTCAGTTTCTTGTTGCATATACATATTTTACCTGTGTTTGCAAACACTTTTTTCAAATGTGTATTTTTGTTTAACCTGAAGTTGCTCTGCCTTCACCTATCCCAAGATGCCAGCGTTATGCTTTGCAAAAGTGTTTCTTACTTTCGCATATATTCAGTAGGCTTCCTTCTAGGGATACCGTCACTGGCTTGTACACTTGAACGGTAAGGTAATATCCTCTTCTCAAAGAAGAAGTATACAGAATAAAAACGTAAACGCTATTATGTCCTTAGCCAGTATTTGAACAATTAAAAAAATACAAACGTGATACCGAACTGAAGTCTTTTAACCCTTTCCTGCCGGTTGGTCGCAAATTCGCGACATACCGAAAGACGCCGACCAAGTAACATACGAAACGCGTTGCTGTCTTCAACAGCGGCTGTCACGTATTTGCGCCGAACGTAGCTTTCAACACGAGACATCTAGCGCCATCGCATGTAAGGTATTGCAAGCTGGAACCCAGTGTTGTGTATCACTTGCCGGAGAGCGCGAAGCACGTGCAACAGCTTCGTTGTTTTCTGCCCGAGGGACGTAAGTTCCATCTCCTGTAAAATTTTTTCGGTGTGCACGTATACAAGAGGTTGCACATGACATGTCACGTTGTTTTGAAGTACGTTATTTCCTGCGCGATCCTCGCTTTTTTGGTATGTCGCGAATTCGCGACATCCGGCATTTGAGTCAGTCAGTGATGACTGCCGGTATGAAATTTTCATGATCGACTTCCGCTCATTTCATGGGAAAAAACGTTTTGCACGCGCTTGCCACCTGAAGATAAAGGCTGTGTTCCAATTCTGGACAGCATCGTAGACAGTCTACGCAGACGGCTTAGAAGACAGCATCGAGCCCTGCGGTACTCCGAGAAATGGAACGCGTCTAGATGACGTCTGCGTGACGTGACGCCACCTCGCGTCTACAAGAGAAAGCTAAGAAAAACAGGCGTAACTGTTATTTCGTTACCTTCTTTCGTGTTCATATCTATGAAAAATTCAACGTAGCTCACAATGAAGGCCTGCAAAGGTGTGTGCTAGCGCGCGTACGACCACACCGGCGAGAACCGAGCTATCCGAGCAGTTCGCTGAGCCGCCATCTTGTTTGGACAGCAAAGTAGCCTGCGTCGTATTTGTCTCCGATGCCGTCCTCTCGAAGCTGTCTATTTTGCCAGCTACGTGAGAATTGGGATGGGACTTAAGATGGCCGCTGTCCACTTAGCTGTCTATTTAGCCGTCTACGGTGAGTATTGGAACACACCCAAAAGTGACGACAGCTGTCCCAGTGACAGCGAAGGCGACAATGTCGATGCCGATCCTCATGCGCAAGCACGAGTGTCTTCATCGAGCAGTGAGGATGAAGACGAAGATGTGGTAGACCAACCAAGCTAGTGCCTCTCTAAAACATGCAGTGCGATGGAAAAAAAAGATTGTCAAGAACAGCGTTAAATGCCACACTGGAAAACCACTCTTCCTCACATTGACACTGTCCGAGCTCCTATTGAATATTTCAAGGAATTTTTTATGACACCTCGTGGATCACATCGTTCAGAAGAGCAATCTGTTTGCGACATAAAAAAAACCGAACAAAGGACTGGCTCTGTCTCGTGGCGAGCTAGATCTATTTCTTGGTGCCGTCACCGTCATGTCATCCTGTCCACTCTCAAAAAGTCTGCTATTCTGGGCGGCGGAGTCTAGGGTCAACACGGTGGCCGACACGATGTCACGTGATTTGTAGGAGGCAATAAAGTCAAGCTTGCATTTAACAACAATGACGACGCCAGGTTACGTCGCCCTGAACAGATCAGTTTCATTGGTGCGGGGGATGCCGTACTTGCGTTGCATTGAACATATCCCTATATTGAGCTACTATTGGCTTAAGTGCCGGTTGCCGCGAATTCGCGACATACCTAAAAGTATGCCTTAAAGTTGCATTTTGAATAATACAACTGCTGATTTAAGTTAAGGTTGCTATTTAAAGCTGAAAAATTAAAAACAATTTTTTTTCTTCGGCGCTTTCATAATTCAGGCATAAAGGGTTAAGCGTACTTGTGAGGTTCCTGAACCAGCTTTCCATACCAGTGACCTCAATGATGTAACAGTAGTGTAGGCGTCTAAATTCCACCTTGTTCGAGGAGCGCTTGTTAAAAGCCCTGCTACATGAGATCGAACTAGACAACTAACCCCAGCCAGTTATCAAAGATCAACGCCTCTGTTAGTGTCACTCCAGGACAACTATCGGAATGCAAATCCATTCTTGGGCGGCGCACAGCATCGCACGAGAGAGAACACTGGACAAGCGCTGGGGTCAGTGTTCTCTCTCGTGTGTTGGCTTCTGCGCTGCCCAAACAATGGATATGTTCGAACTCGCCCTTATTTCAGTCACTACACAATACGAAATCACTGGGTATAGGCGCTTTTTACATGTCCATGTGCATAAGCGTGCGCAGGGTTCCCCTTCAGGGGAGGCCAAGGGTCATCGCAGCGCCTCCCCCTCCCTATTAAGTCAGTGCATGGGGCAGACCTTGCACCCCCTCTGCAGACTTTGCACCCCCTCTTCTTGGGTGACTAGGGGCGGGGGCGCCCCCCCCCCACCCCCCCGTGCGCACGCCTATGTCCATGTGGCAACAAACATGCTTGCGAGCAAACCAAGAGTTTTCACAATGACAGAACAAACTTAAGACACGTGCAAACTTAATTAAACAGTAATGTGGCTCCGTAGATCTCGTCATTGTTTCCTTTTACGCTTGCACTTGCTTTCAGTTACACACGGACTGCTTGGCCCTCCGTATCGGTAGTAACCGGAGGTACAGAAGCATCCACTTCTTGAGTCTCTTCTGCAGTGGCTTGCCTTGTGATTACAACGGTTCTCACCGCAGTTGCTGCTCGCGGCCTGCTTCAAAACCTCATTCGGTTGGCACGGCGGATTATGATCTGCAGGGCGCAATAGTTAAATAAAACATTTCTTATATTCCATGTCATTGCATGAAAACGCGACTTCACTTGATACACTGATCTCAACTTGTCAAATAGCGCTTCTACACGCTCTGCATAGTCCAAGTTTAGTGGAGGGTATTATCTGCGAAATTTCGCGTCTCAGTCTGCACTGCAGAAATGTCGTAGGCACGAACGATGCGCGGCTGAGGCATGTGCCACGCGCAACGTAAAGTATGTTAGTATCGGTGACGAAACCCAATGGTACTCTATTTTGTGGTACTGTAAAGTACGAACAATAACGGGCGGCATACGCGCCGCCTATCTCGTATGAATGTCGTCCGGAAAAACCCACCGCTATGCGTCTGCAAAATATAATACAGGGCATAAGAGGGTGCTGTGTAAAAATATAAACATTTCTCCCCAGTGGGCGACTACGGCGTACACGTTGAGCAGAAATGCACATACTTCCTTGCCAGTACGTTCAGTTTAAAGTACGACGTCAGCTCTCATCCAAGCACAGACTCTGCTTGCAGTTCTGGTGTGAGGGCTAGGCGGGCTAGGCATGAAGGCTGAGAGGCGTTGTGAACGAGAAGAACGCGCTTTATTCGAACATGATGCAAACGTGCCGACCGCGCCGGTGGCGGGAGCGAGATTCGTGTCCCGGCCCTCGCTTGGGCCTGGAGTTGATCTGCCGTAATGACGCCGCAGGTGGCGCTACTGATTAGATAGGCCGCTACGCTACCGCGCATGTGGGCGCTCACATCCGGCCCCTCTTTGTTTGACCAAGTCCCATTGGTCTAGGAAAGGGGCACTACTTGGTGGCTTCACTGCGAGAGAGAATAGTCCTTCAAGCGCTCGGGTGGGCGCCTTTGGCGATGGGGTCGCGATGAGGGTACCGCTGGAGGCAAAAGTGCAGGGCCAATGGAAACTGGTGGTTGAGACAACTCATTGCCAACGCTGGGAGAGCCAGATGAGTCACACAAAGGCAACTCTTGGGTTTTTACAATGTAAGGCTCGACATAAGGTGGCACGTAGTGCTTGAGTTGAGAGACGTGCACTATCCTGTCTTGGAGTCGATCACGAGGACCTTGACCAGTTACGCGGCTAACGACAAACGTAACGGGTGTTTTCTGGTCGGTGATTTGGTATATTCCCTTGAATTTGGGTGCCAACTTTCCAGTTCCATCTGCTACAGGCTCTTGGCGGCGCACCCAGACGAACTGGCCGACTTGGAAGGAGTGGTCTCGATGGGACTGATCATATGCTGTCTTCCGTTTCCCTTGTGCTTCCTCGGTATTGCTTGCTGCTACGGCCCGGTTCTGAGACAGCGTTAGGAGACGGTCTTGTAGGGTCCTGGCTGTGGCGGGACGGTGGCGTTGATATGGGAGCTTGGGGACGTATCCATAAAGTAGTTCAAATGGAGAGAAACAGCTGCTGGCGCTGTAGCTTGTGTTGATGGCAAAAGCAGCTTCTTCGAGTTTGCTTTCCCAGGAGGTCTGGTCCGTTGGACACAGCTTACGAAGAACGGAGACTAAAGTCCCATTGCTTCTCTCTACAAGACCATTGCTGGCTGCGCGGTATGCAACCGAATAATGAATCTCAGCACCGTGCATGTGCATGAAGTGCTTAAACTGGTGAGATTCAAAGGCTGCTCCATGGTCAGACATGCAGTCATCAGGACAACCAAAGCGGAAGAACACCGACTGTAAATGTGCTATAACTTCCTTAGCTGATATTGAAGTTACAGCCGCTGGGACAATGAAACGCGTGGCAAAGTCAATGACATTCAAAATGTACTTCTTTCCGGAAGCAGCCGGCATTGTGATGTGATCAAGGGCAATTAAGGCAAAAGGAACATCCGACACTGGCATGAGACCCATTTTGCCAACACTTTTAGATATTGGCGGTTGCTGCTTTGGCAGACCTGGCATGCTGTGACGTATTGGGTCACTGAAGACGCAAGGTTTGGCCACCAGTATCGTTCTCTCACTTTGGTCAGTGTCCGGGTTACATCCATGTGGCCTCCACCGTCATGAACAACTTCCAGGACAGCCTGGCGCATCTTTGCTGGCACTACAATAGCTTGAGAACCTGAAGTCGCGTCACTATGGTACAGGATGTCATCAATTATGGCAAGGCCATGGTCCCACGATTCTGAAGATGCCAGAGAGCGACGAAGGTCCTGGCACTCTTTGTCTTCTGCTTGCATAGCTGCGAGTGACTGTGTCTGATGGAGGACTGCTGCAGAGAATCGTGACAGCATGTCAGCAACTACGTTTTGACGGCCTGGATGGTGCTGCACAGTGAAGTCGAACTCTGTAAGATCCATCAACATGGTCGTAAAACGACGTGAAGGCCTGATGTTGGCTGTTAAGCATGCAACGGTCCAGTTGTCAGTCAACAGGCAAAATTTCTTGCCGAGCAAGTAGTGTCGGAACTTGATCGTAACCGCCCAGTGGACACCAATACACTCCCAAACGTTGCTATGCAACTTCTTCTCTGCGGCAGTGAGTGCACGACTCGCATATTCGATGACAGTTTCTTTTCCACACTGTTTCTGAGAGAGCACAGCACCAATTGCGGTTCCTGAGGCATCTGTTGTGACTGTGGTTTGGGCGTCTGGATCAAAATGGCCCAGTACAGGTGCCTCTGTTAATGCTGTGCGGATTCGCTGAAAGGCTTCATTGCAGTCGCTGGTCCAGGCAAACTCCTCAGACCGTATGAGACTCTGCAACGGTGCTGCTATCTGAGAGAAATTCTTCACAAATCGGCGATAGAAGTTTGCTGTCTGGAGCCATGACAAAACTGCTTTGCTGTTTGCAGGCTGTGGGATTTTCATGATGGCTTCGACTTTGGCAGGGTCAGGCTGCTTGCCGTCTTTGCTCAAAATGAATCCGAGAAACCTGATAGATTTCAAAGCAAACTTGCACTTGTCAAGTGAAACCTTGAATCCACTGGCAAGGAGTGCACCAAGTACTTCGTCAAGTAACCTTGCAAACTCGTCAAAAGTTGGCGCAAAAACCAGAACATCATCCAAGTACACCCGCACACCGCACTTTGGGCAATGGGGCTGCAGGTTGGCAAAAATTGACTGCATGGCCCGCTGGAAAGTGGCAGGTGCGTTCTTCAGCCCAAATGGCATGCGAGTCCACATAAAGGTGCCATAGTGGGTAACAAAAGCAGTTTTTGCTTGGTCTTCCTTACGAACGCGAACTTGCCAGTAAGCGAACTTTAGGTCAAGGCAGGCGAAGTACTGTGACCCAGCAATGTCATCCATGATGTCATCCGCATGTGGTAGTGGCTGCACGACGCTCACAGTCATCTTGTTTAGGGGCACATAGTTAACACAAAGGCGCTTCTTGCTACCTCGGCTGACAACCACTGCGGGGAATGCCCAAGGTCCTAAGGCTGGAAGAATGATGCCCTGCCGAAGGAGTGTGCTTGTTTGGGCCTCAAGAAAACGACGGTCTGCAGCAGAGTAACGGTAAGGGGATCGACTGTATGGCACAGCATCGGGAAGAAGGTCGATTGAGTGTTCAACACCCTCGTACAGACCCAAGTCGCCCTCTTCACGAGCGAATACTTCAGCGTGCTTCGAAAGAATGCTCGTGATTTCCCGTTGTTGATGTGCTGGCAAATGGCTACCGACCTGAGCGGGAGGCAAGGATGGGTCAATGCAAATCTCTATTGTTGAAGAAGCACCTTGCTTGCATTCAGAAGACGGGCCGTTGGTGTTTGAAACATCATCCTGGCAAGATAGAGCTAACCACGGGGGTTCATCTGGGCCTGGGAGTGGCATTCGCTGGAGGCCTGCTGAGCTGTGGTGTCCAGATACATGGCAATTGAAAGATGACCCCTGGATCATAACAGCGTTCGACATCCTGGGCAACAGTCGCTCATGGCACCGCACACTTGTTCCTGTGGTGGAATGACGAATTTCAGTTGGCATGGGTGGCTGGAACACCAACTGTGCGTGACTGGCAGCAAACCAGTCTTCCCCCAATATAAGTGGCACGGCATTGTTATCGAGGGCGGCGGCTTCCACCAAACCGGTGATGGGTCCCACAGAGATCTTCAAGCAGATAGCACCAGCAGGAGCCACTGTCGTTCCTCCAACGACAACTAGAGGGGGTCTGGTCCAGGGCAGGAGGGGCAAAGATCTGACAAGGTGACGAGAAACAAGTGTCACCTTGGAACCACTGTCTGGAAATGCGTCCACTTGGCCAATTCCAGCAATTGTGGCGTTTACAAGGGCGCACTGAACCAGCGATCCATCAAGGGTCTCGGAAAGGGTACTGTGAAGAGCTGGCGAAGGATGCGTTGTAGACGGTGTGGCAGTAGCTCTGGATGGGCACTTTGAAGCTAGATGTCCTTTTTGGCGGCATTGAAAACACACGGCCTCGGCCAAGTTCTGGCCAGAACGGTAGGCAGGAGCGCCATGCCTCGTAGAGATGGTCAGGTACCGAGCCTCTTGTTGGTCTGGTGGTAGGGCTGCGATTCGCTGTGGCTGTCTTGTTTTGTCTGGTACCGCCTGCACATTCGTGCCCTCTTCACTGTGGCGGGGCACCTGTGGGCTTGGCGTTGCTAGTTTTGTGCTTGAATACCCTGGGCGTGGGAGTCGACGAGACAAGTGGCTCAATGTTTGGTCAAGCTGCGTTACGATGTCCATATAGGCGGCGACGGTTTCGGGGCGTTGTGCTGCTATAGTAGTGGCCAGGTTCCCATCGGCAATGCCCTGAAGGGCGTACTCTATGCGCTGAGTGTCGGTGAGAGTGACTGGGCATCCCGAAATGAGCTTCAACTTCGCCAGAGAGTAGTGGACCAGGTTCTCTCCGTGCGCTTGCACGCGACAAGTAACAGCTTGTTGCCACTGTAGCAAGGTTTGCTTGGCGCTGAATTGATCCAAGAAAGCTTGCCTGAATGCTTCCCAGGTGGGACACTGACGGCCAATGACTGCTTTCCAATCCGCGGCTGCTCCACGGAGCTTTCCCAGAGCGACGGCGAGTACGGTTGAAGGCTCCCACGAAGCTAGGTTTCGAGTTCGTTCCAACTCTTCAATCCAGTGGGACGCTGAAATGCTGCCGTCTCCACTGAATGTAGGAAACGATGCGGACAGGTCTGGAAGAGTCGTGACCTGAACTGGCGCTGCAGCGCGTTGTGACACGTGAAGGAGCTGTTGAAGTAAACCCGTCAGCAACTCGGTACTTTGGGCTGCATCGAAGCTCGAAGGAAGCGGCGTAGTGTTAGGGCGCTGGCTGGGCGCTGAGGAGTCTGGGGAAGGCAACAAAGGCGTCGTTGAGCGATTTGGGCTATATCGGCGAGGAGACGATTGATCACTTCTTCCTTCGGCCCCGTAGCGTCCAGGTTTCGGCGAACCAACTCTTCACGGAGGAAGTCTGCTGTAAAGCCGGCGAGGTCCTCAGGCGTAGCCTCGCTCCAGTTCACAAGCGGCATGGCGTTCACAACAAAAGCACAAGAGTCACGAGAGACGAAAAAGGCGGGCAGGTCAAGCTGTTTCGGCTCTGCAGGCGAGCTACTTCATCGGGCGGGTGGGCATCAGCACGACGGTCGGCGAAACAAAAGGCAAAGGCACGAAATGACTCGGACGAAGCGGCCGAAAGGCGTACGTATCGGGCGGCGGACGCTACACAAAGGACGGAGCGTTGTGCGGCCAGTCCGGCGGATCACTTCACGAGGCGGGCAAAAGGCGACGTTCCAGGCATGGTTCGGAGTCGACTGCGCCAGTTGTGAGGGCTAGGCGGGCTAGGCATGAAGGCTGAGAGGCGTTGTGAACGAGAAGAACGCGCTTTATTCGAACATGATGCAAACGTGCCGACCGCGCCGGTGGCGGGAGCGAGATTCGTGTCCCGGCCCTCGCTTGGGCCTGGAGTTGATCTGCCGTAATGACGCCGCAGGTGGCGCTACTGATTAGATAGGCCACTACGCTACCGCGCATGTGGGCGCTCACACTGGTACAGGGCGCATCGTACGACACTGCGACGTGGCTAAAGCGTGAACTTTCGAGATTACTGTCGAGGTTACTGACCCATTTCAAGGTCACACGTGTCAAATCAACAGTCTGTGCTACAGGGCTGTCTGTACTGTGATTTTACAACGAAAACTTCTGATATTTTTTAGATGCGAATAGCATCTTTTCGAGCTTGCACGACGGGCGACCCATGAGTGACGTATCTGGTACGTGACGTCTCCAAACAACTGCGGACGGATATAACGGCGCTTGTGTAGACACATTCGGTGAAGCTGCGCTCACTGTGGGTGACGTTCCGGATATTTCGACCATCTGGTGTTCTCTAACGTGAACCTAAACCTTATTAGACTGGTGTTGTAAGCGAAAATATTTGTTGCAATCTACATAGAGAGACTGCTTCAAATGTATGCCCATATAAACAATTCTTATGTGTATTGCTGTTGTTGAACGGATAATTTGGTTCTTGGCCGACGAAATAAATTAGGTCACTTATGCAGAATAGTTACCCGCTATTGGGTAAGTATGTGTCGTCCTTGAGTAGCGTGTAATTTCGCTGTCTCTATTTTTTCAAAGCATTCATTATTTTTTTTATCACATTTGAGTTCCTGCAAAAAATTGCACGATGCTGTCATCTTTAACTCAGCGAGCACCGCACTGTGCACTAGATGCATCTGTGATGTATCGCTCTCCTTTTTGTAATTAATTCCAATATAATCGTGAGCTAGATGTAATACTGCCGTATGACTTGCGGTGTGCTTGTATTAAATTATGTAGATCGTTTTGCCGAACATATTCTAAGCTTCTCATTTCACTTCATTTCAATCAATATTCGGCGGTCATTCTTCTGTAACATTGCCATTCTACTCGTCTCGAAAATTTCCCTTTTCGAAAATCCGTGGAAATTGCAACTGTTTTATTCGTTCTTGCAATGATTAGCAAGTGAAAGAAACGCGTTGGAAAGAAAGAGTTCAGTGATGGACGTATTGACGGGCCGCAGACGCTTGTCATGCGAGGCAGGGCTAGTAGGATGGCCATATTTAGGAGTATGCTATGATTGCTATATTGTAGCTATTCTCACTATATATCTCATTGATATATTTGTAAAAACATCAATTGCTGTTTCCGCTCTGCCAAAGGGCTGATTTCCTGCTCGTCCTTATAGAATTTGCCGATGTGACATGCGCTCAGCAAAGCGCGTGGTTAGAAATAAAAAGAAAATTAAAATGAAAAATTACAATATACAAGTACTAGGGAACTTACGAGCGCAGTCACTTGAAAGGTTGTCTCTAATGTTTCAGATTAGCCCATTCAAGCCAGTATCATTGTCCGATGTATTGAAGATAAAATTTTCTATCCCGAACAGGTTCGGCAACCTGTTCGATACACCGAACCGGTTCCTGAACCATTATAAATTTTTATCTTATTCTGGATAGTAACCGTAAAGAAACTGACCGTGTTCTATGTGAAACCAAACCGAACGTACTTCCAACATCCTGATTCTTACTGATAGTGTGTCCTTACGAGAATTAATCACATCAATTCTAATTACGGCCTTACATTTTTGTATGTACTGTGAGCGTTAGCCGCGTTCAGGGTCCAGTCTAGCCGCCTCGAGCAGTTCTGAATATTGAATGTTATCCAGACTTTTCTAGTGAAATAAATTTCGAACTTCAACTTGAGCGTACACAATATTTTCCTTCTTGCCACCTCGCAACCCCCCCCCCCCCGCCGCCCTCCGCAAAAAAAAGTTTTTTTGTTTCTGTTATTCGCAGTAGGGAAGCCTTACATAAGTGTACCATCTGCTATGCTACTGAACTCATGATCCATCTGCTATCCCTCACACACCAACGGTTAAATCACAGAAGAGTTAGTCTGGTGTCACGAACGCAATATATTATCTTTCCTGCCCTTTTTACTCTTTTAAACATTCATATTCCTCTCCATGCTGGTATAACAGGAATTCACCAAGTTCGTTCGTTAGCCTAAGGTTACAACATGCGGAATACCCTTTGCAAGTGGCAACAAAATTATTTTCATAAAATGCATGTCAGAATTCCGAAGGGAAATGTAGCATGCGCCTTACCACCACTGCTTTACACTGTACTGGTAAAAGAGTTGAGCACTATAAGATATAGGAAGCCGTATGGAACAACTGTTTTATGTGTTCACCATCTAGAAATAGAGTTGAAAAACAAGTACAAAGCACGCCCTGCTTTACTTAAGCCGTAGTTTTGTCGGTCGCTGTTTCTTAGCCTTCTATGGCTAATAGGTCTTGAATGTGAGAGTTCTGCAAACGCGTCTTCCTATGCAAACAAGAACATTTCCAAGCGCGCTAGTGCAAGGACCTACTCACATGCGAAAACAATTTCAAGAAAGATGATGCCAAGAAGCAGACAAAGCAGGATCCTCATATTATGATTATCGCAGCTTCTTTTCTTTTCTGTACAGCATTGAACTTTATCTTAGGATCGCATTTCCAAACAGCATGAGGACGATCACTGTTGTAATAATTAGATCCTCTACGTGCAGTCAGGACTGCCTCGCTAAAGGGAAAAACGCGAAATGGAAAACAAAATAACTTCGCTCATTTTATTTCGTGTACTTTTATTCATGAATAAGACATTGTTAACTTTCTAGAAGAAAAAGTCATATGTTATGAACTCCCTATTGTTATTATACAGATGCACTCCATGGCTGTGAATGGGGCAATGTCAGACATGTGCAGTAAAAATATATGGCGACTTTTTCTGTGTTCTCTTTAGAACGCTAATCTACTGCGGAACGACTTCCGTAACGTCAAGCACATTGTCGTCATTTAGCACGCAATGCGGAGAGAATATTAATTGTGTGTCGCAACAAGCACCAATTCATTTTTTTACGCCTGCATGTTCTACTATTCAAGATAACTACTTCTAGCCCTAGTTGTTTACTTGAAAGCCACGCGCTTGCAAATTCGTGTGGTCCCAAGTGATGCAACAAGGTCCTAGTCGACGTGCGTTCTAACGCGTGCTAGCAAGCACCCGCATGTGCACCGACTGGGCCCTTCTTTTTGATTTAGCCCTCTATCTGGACTCAGTATTTTGGCAAATCTGATTTGCTTTCACATTTACAAGGTTATTTGCCTTCCGCATCACGATGAAAGTTGACGCTCCTTGGAATCGCTGCGCAGGCGAGCAAACTTTAATCATGTTTTTGCCGCATTGTCGCTACAGCGCGTACAGGTGCTGTAGCGCCTGCACGCGCCTGTAGCGAACATGCTGGCCATTCACTTTTCCAACAAAAAATCTCGAAATCACGGACTTAACCAAGTCCGCACTAAAAGCCTTTCAAGACACTATTAAAGGTTTGTTGTGTGAGTGGCCCATAAGAGAGGCTGTAATGATCTTCTTCTTCACGTTCCCTGTTTGTTCGAACGCTTGCTTTATTTCTCCGCTACACTTTCCGTCTTCTTTCCTCCCTCTATATTCATTATCACACTCCATATTCGGAGTCTGGGGTAAACAGCATCAAACCATAAACCACTTTTGTGGTTGGCCTTCCTGTCTTTGACCTTCCTGGATATATGCTTGTCGTAAATAAGGCAGATACAAAAGTAAGCCACACGTACAACGATCGTCGATGTCACCGTGTAAGTGCCTCTCCTTTTGTGCGTGCCCACATGTGGCATATATATCATTTTGTTATTGTAGTGCGCGAAATTCTATAGCAACTGCATGTGAGCTTTTATTTCATTGCCTTGTTCAAAACATTTCTGGAAATGCTATAAATTGCACGTTGTCTTGCGTCATTGTTCTATGTTGCGCATATTCCGTATTTGAATTTGTATATTAAGATTTATTTTTGTTTCTTTTTTTCTGTGTATTTGTTACGCAATGCCCTTTAACTCATCTTTGTTCAAGCTGTTACTCTGTGACTGCTGGCACCTGATACAAGAAACTATACCACCACTGCGGAAGACCACCACATCCAGCTGCTCTGAATTCTCGGTCTCTAGTGAAGTGAGCAACCGTCTCTGATATTCCGGAAAACTTCGATTACATTTCGGACATCAGTACTCCCCACCCCTTCCTTTTTCTTATTTTAACTGTCTTATTTTTCATCTTTAATTTGCCTCTGTGCAGGATAGCCACTCGTTCTCACTCCTGGTGAATCGCCGTGTCTTTCTATAATTGTTACCTCGCTATTGTGGCACGGCACAATCTGCATTAACGGTGCCCAGCAACCCATTTCTATAGAGTGTCCTAAACTGCAAGAGCAGTGAGAAACCCAATAAAAATGCCTTACGCGACTTTCTTGTGCCTTTCTACAGCTTCTGTGTTGAACACTGTGGCACATGTCACGAAAGCACGCTGCTCTGAATAATTCTATTACGAGTCACAGGCTCCCGCTTCGATGCGTTGTGGCGTCGACAACAACGCGTCGACGTCATCGGTGCATGCGAGTAATGCCTAAATGCATAACACAAACAGGTACCAGCATACTTTTGTTATCTTTCACTAACCGCGTGAAAATTCCACCTAACCCACAGGCCTAGTATATTACCAACACTACTTTGAATCTGTTACTATGAAGAATGACAGAGATCCGTCTGTACACCTTCTATACAGGACAGCACTGCGCGGGTGATTGCATTAGTGTGGCTTCTGGGTGTCATACAAAGAGCTCTGTTCAGGACGTGTGCATAACGTTCGCGTCGGTAACCTCAATAAAACAGCCATTCCAACACTGCAGAGTGCGATGTTGTACCGATCTGCATCGGCTTACCTAAGTGTGCGTTCACAGAGACCACAATTGCCATTGCGCGTGGCCAACTCCTTCATGCTTCCGTGTTCATGCCAAAATAACGAAAACAGGTCTACTGCATGCGTGTACCATGAGAACCGTACTTTTCTAGAGGTATTAAAATTTACGTTTCCCCACCTTCTCTAAAAACGTAGCCAGGTTGATACCGCAGTGACGCCATGTATGGCCACGTGTCGCGTAGATAACGAAATGTAATAACTATAGCCCTGGGGAGGCCTTTGCCTACGTACTTTACATTGTGCACCAATATATAACCTTCCAAAGGGGCTCCTACATCCTAATATATTGTGCTTCTCCTGCAAGTGTCTGAGATAGGACACAATATTTAATCAGCATTTCGTCACGCTGAACAACTTACCATATACTGTATTTTTTTCGTTTCCGTCCAGATATTCTGCAAGTATACAGTAGCCTTGACACCGGCTTTAACTCCTACGAGTTCCCTGACGAATTGCATATGCCTATATATTGCAGCATTCGCTTTTTTTTTCGCTTTATGGAGCAATGCCTGCATGTTCCATGTCATTGTCGCAATATGATCGTGCCATAACATTCAAACCAATTTTCCCGCATAGCGTCAAAGTGCACGGGTCGCCGTCGGCATTGATATAGGCGTCGGTGTCTGTGTTGTTGATTGAAAGCGAAAAAATCGGCGCTGTCTGTTAGCGAAAAATTCGAGATAAATTTAAACAAATAAATAAAAATCTTAGATTTGAATGGAGTCGTAAGCAGTCATTCTGCGTGGCAATCAGGTGTCTTACCACAGAGCCGCGCCAGTGCATGGAACTGCTTCTGAAAAAAATCATATGCAGGCGTCATGTAGCGTGAGGAGTCCCGTTAACGCAGGTAGTATTGCGGGACAGAAGGGCACAATTCCACCAGGCATCATGCCGTACGAATTTCGCAGCGAGTCGGTGGTGCAAAGGCCCACTTATAAAAGACTGAAGCATCATTAATCAACCTCACCAGCGACAGCATCAACAAGGCGCGCAGCTGTTCTCCTAGTCACCTAAGCAAAATATACCCTATACATTGACTTAGTATGAGGGGGGGGGGGGCTGCGATGATCCTTCGGTGTGCTGCAGCGGTGTGCCGCAATCAGGTGTGCTGCGGCGCGGGCAAACCCAGAAGAGAGAGACTTGATGGCCACGTCTATTCGCGTGTAGAATGGAGGTGTTGATGAGGTGTTGAGCAGAACATTTTCGCTAGTAGAGAATAATATGGCTTGCACATAACGTAACACACGCCACGTCCGTCCGTACTGGAGCTCCAACAGTGTGGCTATAGGATAATGTCAATGTACGATATTAAATGCCTCGGAACATTGCCGGCGTGTGTGCGAAAGCTTGCAGCAGAGCCACCGCGCGCTTCAATGTCAGGGAGATGGAAACGAAACGCTGGTCACGTGTGTACGGTAACTTTACACCGCACCTAACTACAACAGACGCTACCTTTCGACATTGCTGTTCCTCCAACGAGCGAGAAATTGCTTTAATGCGGCCGCGGCAAGCCACGTCCTCTTACCGCAACCTTTGGCCCTTTGCTCCATCTCGCGGTAGTTTGAAACAAGAACCATATATGGGGATTGCGCCGAGGAATTGACAAAGGGTTGTTTTCTCTTGCCCTGAATTTTTCTGAGTACACTGCCGGAAATGGAGGGAACAGCCCGAGCGTGTTCTTCGTCGCCGACGAACAGCAGTTTCGGCACTTCTACTTGCCAAACACACATCGAAAATCGCTCTGACGGCGCGGGTATGCCGGTCGCTGACGCCTGCCCGGCGGATGAATAATCTGCACCAGGCAATGGCGGTGCTGATACCACCATGCTAGACAAGTAATCACAAAATATTTTGACGATACCCGCCTCTAAACCCTTCTCTGTCCTCAGTGGTGAAAACGTGGCTGGCAATAACTTCTTTGAGGAAGAACTGAGCGTTCCTCATTCATCTAAATCTCCTGAAATACGTACCCAAGGTGGGGTTAAGTATCTCCCGGACCACGAAGACTAACGATCGACTGACGAAAAAAATCACACTTTCGCTTAAGGGCGAAGTTAATGAATGCGGCAGCAACAAATTGTAATGTTGTACGAAGTAAGGCTACCAGCTAACACTTTTGCATCCGATCTCGTGTAACTCAACAAAACGCTGGTTTAAAGGAATACGGCCGCTCCAGGGACTGAAGCGGTTTTCGAGCTGTCAGCTCTCTAAACTCGAAGTAAGCGTTGAGTGCACAGCAAGTTTACAAGCCGTCTGCGGATGCCTGCGGAGATAGCGCACACACCAGCGACCACGCCCTTCGAGCGACGCAGGCCTCCCCCCTCCCCTCCCCTCCCTTCCCCTGACGTCCCTTTATGCTCCTTACGAAAGACTGGAGGAGCGTTTCCTCTTTGCTTTATGAGCAATCGACGGCCGGCCTCACACACGGGGTGACGTTTCGCATGCGCCCTCCGTGCGACGGAGACGGCCGGCTCGTTTCATACCCGCTTCAGCTGCGTTCGTCGCCAGCGCTCGCGAGTTCTAACTCGCGGGTAGAACATGAGATGCGCGGTGTGATGCTATCAGCTTGGACTTATTACGGAAAATTACGGCGGCGGCAAAATCCCGTCCAGAGTGTCCATGTAATTGATATAGCAATAAAAAAAAAAACATGTCGAACTGCATAACTTCAATCAAGCAGCTTGTGCAAGACGCTACAGTAAAACTACGGGGCCCTGTTGCGATGCACTTCCCCTACTCGATGAGGACGGCTAACGCGCTGTTCACCGAAAAACCAATTATCGGGCAACTGATTATGCAAACAGTTAAACATACTGTGATAATTAAAGGGGTGGTGCCACTAAATTTGTGGCTTGCGCGTTCTTTGCTGTAAGCGTTTCCTATAGCTCCAGGAAGCATGATGCACGCACCAAGATTCATGTATTCTCGCTAAATAATTTAATATCGCCGTTTGATTGTGGACAACTTTCGGTTTCGGTTTCTGGGCGCCGAGGTTGGGCAGTGACGTAGAAGTGTAGGAGGCGTGGTCACGTGACCACACAAGGCTGTGACGCACTTAGCCAGGAAGCTATCGAAACTCTGCGAGTGATGTAGCAACCGATGCTTTGCCGGTACTATATAGTGAATTAGAATATTCGCAATGCCCATAGACTGTCGCGCCACCGAGCGGAATTCAGGAGCGTCCTCTCGAGGAGGGTTAGTAGACGACAAAATGGCGGCACTATGCAGTCGCTCCCTTGTTCGGCTGTGCTAGCCTCAGTGTTAACGCGTTGGCAAGAAAGGAACACTACGACTTTGCATGTTCCCTGCATCAGTGAACAAACCGGGCCCTCCGTGACACGAGAAATCCGATTCGTTCTTGCGAGACGCGAAGTTTTCGTGAAAATACGTGGCAACTCGCGCTTTCAATGCTAGCCCACAGTTTACACATACTATCAGCTTCGCGAGGCTTTCTATAGCCACGTAGGTAAGTTAAATGTTATCGTCTGACATATTCTGTTGAAGCTCACCCTGTTTTACTTGCATATATAATTGGTCAGTGTTTCTTGTAGTGCATGAGTCCCATAACACTGTACGCGGGAGGGAGGTCGCGCGGGCTCGCGATTTGGCGATACATTAAAATAGGGCCTCTATCCCTTGTCAGCAAAGCGCTGTTACGAATCGTACGAGCGACGTTTCAATCATTCGAGGACGCGTCTGCTCGACGCCTTTCGTGCAGCGAACGCTTTCCATCCACGCCGTCCTTCGCCAGTGTGTTGGGTTCCATAGCCACCGCTGCGCCGCTTGTTTTTGTACGTTTGTTGATAGGTGGCAGCACACTGCAAGCGATTTGCTTGTTGACCGGTCTGAGAGCAAACGTTCTCCTCCTCCGCGCCCAAGACGTCTGTCTAATTGTAAACGTGGTGACGCGGAGTGGTCGAAGTCGTTCGGCGGAGGAAATTCTTCAGATTTCTTTCAGCAGTGATGTTGAAAGAAACCATCTTGACGACGAGGATTTTTCACTGGACGTTGAAGACTGTGAAAGCACCGACGATGAACCACCAGCTGCTAACTCACGAGGAGCGAGTTGCACGTACGTCCCCTCGTGTGTTAATGTTCTTTCACGCTCGTAAGTCACTTTGATTGTATTTAATGTATAATATCCTTGAGCGAGATCAAAATAAAAGCATAGTTCCTCTTGTGCATTGCATGTATCACAATTATATTGTGGATATTATGGAGCGACGCATGCCGCCAACACTCTCGAGCTCGACCAACGAAGCGAAATGGTTAGAGCGATGGAACGTGCAGTCAGGGCCACAATCCACGCCTCTCGGCGAACTTCTTCGACGTTGCGAAAAGCATACGTGTTTATTCTTTTCGATATTCATGTTTCGATCGTGCTGATCGAACCTGCAACATGCGAGTGAAGTACACACGGCTAGAGTCTCAGCATGGCTGTGACACAAGCGCTACTGAATGGCATGTTAAATGCTTGTGTTCCGTTGAAGACGTAACTCCGCGTTTCCGACTGCGCAAGTAATGACGACGAGATATTATCACAGAACACTTTTGTTTGCAGGCCATCATCACGCGCAGCAGCGATGGCGCTACTCGCTGGCGGCCTACTACTGCGGCAAATCCGTCAGGCAGGCTCGGTACGTACTACCTCGGAGTGCCGTTCAGCTCATACGTAAATTCTAGTTGATACAGGTTTATGTAGCACGCACAGGATTTCGCAAAGCATCGTTATGCACGGTAACGGAGCTGAAATATAACCTTTCACTTCGCAGCAAATAATTAGGTGGCGAGTACTTAGCACTTTCCATGGTTTGGGAAAGTATTTTAGTCTCATATCCATTTCAGCGCAGCTCATGACTTCATCCGGTGAAAGTGGCACGGTCCGTACGTCCGCACGTCCTATCTGTTCCTATGCTAACAAACGGGTTGACCCTCCTCCTGGCGCCATATTCAGTGATTCCACTCCTGCGCCAACTGCGCCAAAGTGCGCCAAATTGTATTTACTGCGCCATCCTGATAATATCGACGAAATTTGCGCCAAACTGCGCCAAAGTCTCGGGTTTGGAGGCGTCTATCACCGGCAATCGCACCGCCGGCGCGTCAGAACATGTGCAGCTCGATCTTGGGGCTGCCAATAAAGTCGCAATCATGGACCAAGAATTATTCCGCTGAATAAATAGCCCTCGCGCGTGCGTTCCGAATAAGCCACGATGCCTGCACGGTGCCGACGCAGCTTCTGTTCTGCAAGTCGGCTCGACAGCAAAACGCGCTCTCCGCAGAGGCTCGTGACGTCTAGGCCTATCGGTAGCGAGAAAGTGCGACGGCGATTCATCGGCGGACGTCGTCTGTTCCAGAAACGCTGCTGATAGCTCGTTTCAAGCATCGCACGGCACGTAAGGAAAGCAGTGTTCAGTAATAACCACATGAGTGCCGCTAAAATGTCTGTCATTTCTGTTTCCGGATATCGCGGAATGAAATCTGGGATCGCGCGCAGTAGATATATGGGACAATATCGAATTTTCCTTGCTTCACGTTTATGGAAGAGCACGCGAACGGTGGAAACGCGTTGACACTTTTCCTCAGATATACTTTATCCATGGATCTTCATCCAGAACAGCTTTTCGTAATTCCTTCCGCCAGCACGTCGGAGTTTGTAATCACTCTGCGGTAAATACCCCCTAAAAGGCCCTGCCATTTCGAGCTCACGTGCTAGGGTTCCAATTCGAATTTTTTTGCTTGCTTTTTTAAAAATGTCATCTCATTAGTAAAATCATATCTCCTGGTCGGAGCAGCCGCAAATGCGCAGCTGTCAGTAGCGGGCCCGTCGCTGACGGCCCAGAGTGAAGCGGCTACGCCATGTTACACGTCCGCCCCTCGCTTTCGGGGGTCAATAGCTAACGGTTAAAAAAACTCAGTTTCGCTTAAGAGTGACGCAATGAATGCGATACCAAAAAATTGTATTGTGAAACGAAGTAAGACTAGCAGCTAACTCTTTTGGATCCGATCTCGCGTAACTCAACAAAACGCTGGTTTAAGGGAATATGGCCCCTCCAGGAACCGAAGCGTTTCCTTGCTCTGAGTTCTCTAAACGCGAAGTAAGCGTTGAGAGCACAGCAGGTTTACGAGCCGTCTCCTGATGTCTCGAGATAGCGCGCGCGCAAGCGACTGCGCCCTTCGAACGATGCGCCCCCCCATCCGCTCCCCTGGCGTCCTTTCATGCTCCTTACGAAAGACGGGCGGGGCGTTTCCTCTCTGTTTGATGAGCAATCGACGGCAGGCCCGCACGCGGGAAGATGTTATCGCATGCGCTGTCCGTGCGGCGGAGACAGACGGCCGGCTAGTTTAATCTCCGCTTCAGCCGCGTTCGTCGCCAGCGCTCGCGAGCTTTTACCCGCGGCTAGAATGCGCGTGGTGATGTTATTAATTTGGATTTTATACGGAAAATTGCGGCAACGGCGACGGCAAAAATCCGCCGAGAGTGTCCATATAATTGCTATCGCAAGGGTCAATGTACGAGGCAGATTTTGCGCCCCCCCTCTTAGGTGATAAGGGGGGGCCGCCCCCCCCCTGCCTTCCCTGTGCGCACGCCTATGCTCCTGGGATGATTTTTCCCATGAGATTTGCAATGAATCGAAATATTTCTAGCCTTCATAGGAGCCCCATAATAATACTGCGGTGCTTGAATGTTAATGCAATATGCTTCTGTATTGCACTCCAGGATGTAAAATTCGCTGCTCCAAAGTGCTCCCAGATGCAAAATTATCTGCTCCAAAGTGCTCCAAGATGAAAATTTTGCTGCTCCAAAGTGCTCCAAAACGGAAATTTTGCTGCTCCAAAAATTGCTCCAAATCAGAAGTCCTCGGTAGCATCACTGCATATTGAAAAGCACGGCGCGCCACCTATAGTTCGTGGGCATTGCGAATATTCTAGTTCACTACAGCCGGTACGTACGTTGCGGAAGTGGCGGAGGTCAGGAGGTCACTCACGTTACTACAGCAGTCTGGTGTGACGTCACTACAACTTTCGTTGCCCATCCTACAGATCTACGTCAGAGTTGGCGCGCTAGCGATGGGTTTCGATCGGGAGAATGGGCATTTAGGTACACTTTGAAAGTGAATTAAAATATATTCTAAACGTTTGCTGTGTCCGACCCTTCGTGTGGAATGTCCTTGCATACAGGGGAAACCCACAACAGGCTTGTTATAGCCTCGAAATTTAATGGCACCACCCCTTTAACTCGGCGATAACTGCAGACCCCCGAATACAACACCTGCGCCTCTTTTGCACGCTGCAGTCAGGGCTGGGCAAAAGATACCTCGAAATTCTATCGCGATGCGATACAAGATAATCGGGCAAAAACTATTCGAGATACACATACAAGATACTTCCGAACTTATTGTATCCGGTACCATACTTCCCAATGGTATCTTAATATACTTCGACACATTTGCAAATGCGCTATTATAAATCGATATAATGAAACAGCGAACGCTTATGTACAAAAAAACGTTGCAGTGGCTTAGCTTCGCTATGCCAGGATAACGTAGCGTTCTTCTTATTTATTCTTAGCTTTCATGATTGCCTAGGATTAGCTTGGTTATCATGCTTACTGCTGCTCCAATGACACACACAGACGGTATACGTATTATGTGGCACATGTATATTTATTTTCCCAGGCAACTACTTCGGGATCCGATGATTTAGCTTCTCAGCTCTTCTGCGCCGTTGAGCAGCATTTGCGCTCTCCTTCTCCATGGCTATACCACACTGGCAAACGCCAGTCAGAGGCGTCATCAAGCGGCTCCAGCGCAGTGTCAGACGGCGACTGAGGTGTGTTTGAGACCCCTGTTCTAGAGATTCCCGCTAATTGAAATAAAGCCACAAATCCACCATCAAGGGAAATGACCGAGTAGAGAGAAATATTTGGTACTTTCTAGTGAGACACCGCTGACTGTTCTGTGGAGAACTTCAACACAGAAATCGCAGGATTCGGCCATGTTATTATCAGTAACAAACGCGTGCGAATGGCTCTACAGTGAGAACAACTCAGGTTGGAAATATAGGAACGAAAATAGCATCGTGGTTTGTTACTGCGAATGCAACGAAGATATTCATCACCATGTCTTTGTTGCCTGGCCCCAACGCCGAACGAATAAGGCTTGGTTCGGAAAGACGCAACGCGACCACGTGCACTGTAAATGGCAATTAACAAATATCGGGCACAATGGGTGCTCCAATTGAAAAGCATTAACAGTCGCATCCAACACCCAAACATGCGTCTACGAACCATAGGATGACGAGGCGATGGAGTCTGGCGTTAACATTTCTTACGGAAGTATTTCATGAAACAGACCGTACATATGCCACCATTCCAGCGAGCCCGTAGTCAACCTTACCTCGTTTTATTCGGTGGACCATTCTGGTCGTCAAGGACAACTCGTAGTTGCAGAAGCAGCTAGGAGTCAACCCACAGCTCACAAGAGGACAGATCATAGAAAAGAAGCGGAAAACAGCACTGTAAGAATGAATCATTGGAAGCAAAGAGGAGGAAAGCAGGGAGAAATAGCCATAGCAGGTAATGATTTGGCATCCATTAAAATAAAATGAAAATAAATATAGCCGACGATTCGCTATATTCCATTTTTTTTTTTCGCACTGTCTTCTTCGTCGTCGTCTACTTCGTTGAACTTGAAGTCAGGAATAACAAATATATAAGGCCCCCAAACACCCCCACTGTCACCAGAGCCATGGTCGAGAGCACAGAGTGCCTGCTTGGCATTGGCTCTGCAGGTGGTGGGTGGCGATAAGGGATGTTTAAACACAACCGTGGGTCTTTGCATGGCGTTGTTAAGCGAACTACAGCCAGATAGGGGAAACAACGTTGGTTTTACCTTCCTACGCCATCGAAAGCAAGCTGTCGCTGTGAGCCATTGTCTCTGATGCACATTCCTCTCGTCAAAATGCTGCTTTGTGCTTGAAGGCTGTCAGTGCAGCCTTCTGCGATAAGCGACGGTTCGCCTTTCTCAGCCGCTACATGAGGACACGTTGACTCAGCAATGCCATAGCGGTGAGAACTTGTCTTGCAAGCGGGAATGTATCCCTTTTGACAGCGAAGCTGTTTCGTTTCTTGCCCGGCGAACCAAAAAACTATCTTAAACGGGTATGTGCCACATTAATAAGAACTAAGAGACAATAACGCCAAGGAAAGTATAGGGAATGTTATTTGCAGTAATAAGGACATAAATGTGAAGAAATTAAGGTGGACGAAAAGATAACTTGCCGCCAGCAGGGACAGTGGTAGAGCATCGGACGCGTTATTCCAAGGTCGCAGGTTCGGTCCCTGCCGGCGGCAAGTTATCTTTTGGTCCACTTTACTTTCTTCACATTTATATCCTTATTACTGCAAATACCATCCCCTATACTTTCCTTGGCGTTATTGTCTCTTAGTTCTTATTAATATTGTGTCTAACAAAGAAAAACTAGCCCTTAAAAGTCATCTTTCCTTCACTGATAGGGCAAGCAGGCACTCAAGGTCATTATTGTGTTCGTAGAACTGTCATCTGAGCCAGTGACAGCTTTTGATCCGGCACAGCGTCAAGTGAACAATTCCCGGGACATCGACTGCCTCGGGGAAAAAACAGGAGCAGAGCACTTCCCAAAAAGTTGCTGTCAGACTTGAAATTCATTCCAAATTACCTAGATGTCTGGACAAAAGCAACCTCATGCTAAAAACAAGATATTACTTTTTTACAGCGAAAGCTGTTATGCAATCACAACAAGGGCCGTTTTTGGCGCCCAATTGTCCGCCGCCACCGCCGGTGTCCGTTACAACTACCGCACAAAAAAAACGAATTTAGAAAAGATATCCAGGATGGAACGAGGTTCGAACCTGGGCCATTTGCGTGGGAGCCCAGTATTCCACCTGAGAGCCATGCCGGTGCTTGAATCTGCTTTACAAAAAGACCCTATGCAGGCTTCATATCGGGAAGGAACCACATTAACATATGTAATGATCATGCTTTATGATCATGATCATATTTACGATCATGTTTTTAAATGCGAAGCATTTCTTACCGAACCTTTGGCTTTTGAGCGTTTCTATCTACGTATCTATCTATTTAGCCGCCTACGTCTGGGGGCTCTCATGATCGCCTCCTTAACTTGGTGCAGACCAAAATTGGCATGGGAGGGTAGGAGGATATGATGAATATGACTGTCAGGTCATGACATGAATAAAGTGAAAATCCCGTCGCGTACGTCGTCAAACCCTTTCCTCGAGACACGTGTGGCACATACCCGTTTACCACCGGCCGCGGTGTACGGGTATGCGCCACAGGTGATTGACAGTGTATATCTACCCAGGAACGGCGAGAACAGACATTAAATGCGAGAGCTTTAAGAAAAACCGACATCGGCAGAGTTGACCCGACGAATGGAAACAATCAATATTAGGATCCCAGCAGGAATCGAACCCAAACATTCTGCGTGGCAATCATGTATTCTACCACAGAGCCACGCCAGGTCTATAAACTGGTTTGGAAAAACAGCCTATGCAGGCGTAATGTCGGTGCAACGTCAGTTGTGGTTGTGGTGCTTGCTATCTAATTTTACACGAAAGCAATAAACACTATACATGATACTCCTACGATGCGTATACTCCTAAGATACAGACGTCATATCAGATTAACCTCTGTGGTTCAAGTGTTGACTCCGCTTTTATAGCAGTCTAATAAACATTACATTTGTATCCCTATGATTCAGCAAGCTATATTCAAGCATTGCTCGACGCCGGAGGAATACGAAAGTTACGTATGATATTCACATCATCGCACCGTAAAGTGCATTTAGTCCGCCAGAACGGCGCAGTGTCCTCTTCATTTCTTACGAGGCTGGGCGATGGCCTCATGCTGACCGAGGATCATGCCAGATTGATTGACAGCCGCTTTGTAGACTAGGCACGTAGGCCACATACGCCCAGGTAGTCTACGAATACGACAAGAGCCATCCACTGATGTTGGTCTACGTAGCACTATCCAGGCTTACCAGCCTCGACGGCCTATACTACACCAACGCGAAAGGTGACCTCAGATTCCAACATGTCGCCGGCTCTATCGACAGACAATTTGTCGACGAAATGACTGAGGCATCCACGATTTTCAACAGCTGTACTATACGTGATACTTCACTACACATGGACCCCTCGTCACCGCGATCACGACCTGATCCGATAACAAGTCATGACCAGCTGCTGGTGCTCACTGATCACGGGTATGATGACCTTGTTCAAGAACTGTCAAGAACTTATTCCACACATGCACACGGGTTCGTGAAACGTGCGTGCGTTCTCTATCATAAGGGACAAGTATAAGCATTATATATCAGCTTACGGCTTCTGGTGTTAGTATATAATACCCGCGTTGCCATTGCCAGCGTTACCCAACTTTAAACAACTGGTCATATAACACATATGCGGCTCTTCAGCATATATGTGTGCGTATAAAATTTATACAAATCTTTATCGTAATTTTTGTAATGTTTTGCTCAGTAAAAAAAATTACGCCACAGTCACCTTCCAACCGCATGCTTCGCGTCACATCGACTCCCATGGTACGTGGGATCTGCCGAATTTTTCTTTCTACACATGGGACCTGTATTTTTGTACTATGTACTTTATGTATCCCCCCCCCCCAATTTAATGCCTATGAAGGCGCTGTGGGTATTTAATAAATAAACAAATAAAGTAATGTTGTGTGGTAGAAGAGTAAAATAACAACGTCACACAAAGAGAATTCTGTAAACATGCGTCACACAATGCGAAATCCGCAACGAGTGGGTTTTTGAATGCTTCCAACCTATTACAAAGGGCTTTGCCATAATTCTTCATCATCATCAGCCGCAGCCTCAACAAAGTGCACATAATGTCTTGCAGGTGTTTAGTCTTTCTACAGGTGTTTAGCGGGTAGCATGGTTCTCCGCAGGAGGACGAAAAATTGCATAGTGGCTGCTTCTCCACTTCACAAAAATTATGATGATTTATAGCGCAGTGGGCTCCTCGCAAATGCACTTCTATTGGTTGCGAAGGAAGCCCATAGGGCTCCCATGATCCATTTCATCAGGGTCTCAATAAAGTTAATTCCCTCTCTGTCTCTCTCTCTCTCTTTCTCGCATTAACGTATGTTATAAAGCGTAGTGGGAGAATGAAATAACGACCGGGCGTCTCACAATGCGAATTACGTAACTAGTGGGTCGTTTAAAGCTCCCAACCCATTACAAACGACTCAGCCACAATTCTTCATCGTCATCAACCGTCGCATGAACAAAGTGCACATAATGCCTTACAGATGGCACCTCGCTTCTCCACAGAATGACGAATAATATCGTGGTGGGTGCTTCCCAACATCTCAAAAATTATGATTTGTGGCGTAGTGGGTACGTTGCTAGTGTATTTGGATTAGTAGCCAAAAGATAGTTAATAACGGGCTCTAGAAATGCCGCTCTTCGAGCTTTCGCTGTGACTGTGCGGCGCTTTCCGCGCAGGCCTGGCGTTTTTTTTTTTTAGCACGAAAATAATTTTTGAAGTTTCACATGTCGGCTTCTTCCCATTTGTTCATACGACAGCTTCCTAACTGCATTGCCGTCAATGTGGACCTCGAAAAATTATTTTTCTTCTTAAAACAAAAAAATTCAACAATAAAGCCTCAGTGAAAACCAGCAGATAATGAAGCCATGGATTGTGTACAGAAGGTTAATTAATACTGTTTTAAGTGTATTGTAGTAAATGTGATACGCACGTGAAGAAAGTAAAGTGGACGAAAATACAGCTTTCCTCTTCGTCCACTTTACTTTCTTCATGTCTATATCTAATTACTACAACACACTTATAGCAGTATTCATTAACGTCCCCTATGCCATCCAATGGCTTCATTATCTGCTGGTTTTCATTAAGGTTGCGTGAAACAAAGAAACGAGCCATCAAAATTCCCTTCCTTCATTCAGTGATAAAACCGGGCCTACAAAAAGAACTATATTTATTTGCTTTCCATTGAGGTATAAACCTTATTTTTAATTGTAGCTCAACGTTGTGTGAACTGCGTCTCAATGTGGACCAAAATAAATATATTCTAAAACATGCAGTATTTTTTTGCCAGATTTACAAAGTTCAGTAGTTGGAAAATAGTATTAACGTAAGACATGCATTCACTAGAATAAGTACTGATTACTCAGGTATTCATCAATAGCGCAATCCTGCAGAAAGAAAAGTCATACCATCGAACATCTAAATTTCTTGAGGTGTGTATGGCAGAAAAGTTTCAGTATTATAAATGAATTTCGAACACCTTACACAAATGATTTTGCTGAATACGTAAACCAAATTTGGTGCTGAAACGACAAACGATACCATATCATAATAAATTTTCTGACAAACAATAATAACACAACATGCTGCGAAATTCGGAAGGCTCCCACATGACCGAAAAAATTTTTCTCTGCGAAATCTTTTAGCGATTCGCTGTTTTCAGTGGAATAAATCAGCACGATTTCTTTTTCAACTATATTTTTCGTGGTGGCAAAAATGGCTGGGACACTTGGCGTGTAATGAGCTCATACTGTTTTTGCAGCGAAGTTGTATACGATTAGGTTCTGACGGATTGCATCAGCGAGCAAAATACTAGTAGAATAAGCTTTGACGAACCGACTCACTCGACTTATCCGGCGTTATTCAGTCGAAAAAAATCGACATCACGTAAAAGTAAACCTAAAGGTGTAAGCTTTCAGCGACACGGCAGAATGATATGAACAGTTCTGCCTCATAGACAAGAGCACTTGCCTAACAAACGAACGTCATGCCATTTTTCTTTTTGCACTTTTAAAACAACGGGCTTTCTTAGATACTGCAGGATTTCATTTTTGAGACAACCGCTGGCCGCAGTACATGAGAAAATACGCGTCATGCGCAAGATAAACACCGGTACCTTTGGGTGTATGTATTTTTATTCGCTCAATATAGTGAATACTCATAATATATAAATTCGCTTTAGCAATATTCACTATACCACACCCACCATAGTCGCAGCTTTGCTGGCTTCCGTCTTCACAGTAGTGGAACGGTGTTGAATTTTATTCGTGCATTTGCTTATAACGTGTAACCTCGTACACTTACTCTTGTTTTTGGCATCCTGCAAAGCTAGCCTTACTTTTCTTTTATCGCTTTTTCCTATCTAAAAACCACCTCGGAGTTCTTCACGGGTAATCTGAAAAAAAAAATGGATAAATATTCCGCCAGATCTCACGCACTGCGGTAATCGGTGTTATATCAGAAGCGCTCAGCAAACAGCTATCTACGGTGCGTTGTTTGTAGTTGAGCCAATTGTTGCTATAGTCGAGTACAACTGTAGAAATCTGCGGCATTTCCTTTTCGAAGACAGATTTACACAAGCCTGCCCCGATGGGTGCGCGCTCCAGACTGGCAAGTCGCGTGTATAATGGAGGTGCTGATGACAAGCGGCTGCCGTGAGCAGAACCCTTTAGGTACACTCTTAAGCAAGTCCCGCTTAAAGTGCTAGATATAGACAGGAAACCAGACATTTTTTGTCTAATTTCTTGGATATAGCTAGCATTACCCCAGAACCTGATTAAGAGTGCCGTAAAGCATATGATGGCTTGCACATAACCTAACGCACGAAGGGCCTCTCCGTACAGGTGCTCCGCCAGGGTCAGTGCACCATATTGAATATCGCAGGACGTTCAACGTCCTGCGCACACGCTGGCGGCCAGCGTGTGCGCAAAAGCTTGCAGCGGAGCTACCACGCGCTCCAATGTCAGCGAGACGCGATGTAAAGGCTACTGACGTGTGTACGATAAGTTACAGCGTAACCACCGCGCCTAACCACAACGGACGCAACCTTTCAACATTGATACAGTCCTCCAAAAAGCGAGCAATCACTCGCACGCGGCCACGGCAAGCCACGCCCTCTTACCACGCCCTTGGTCTTTTTGCGCCATCTTGTGGTAGTTCGAAACAAGAACCATATATGGCAATTGCCGCCAAGGAACTGACAAAGGGTTTTCTTTTTTTTTCCCTGAATTTTTCTGAGTTCAGTCCCGAAAAGGGAGGGAATCACCACGACCATGTTCATCATCACCGACAAACAGCAATTTCGACACTTGCCGAAAATCGTACTGACGGCGTGAACATGCCCGTCGCTGGCGCCTGCGCGGCGGACAGAAAATCTGCAACCGGCTGCGGCGTTGCTGATACCATCATGGCAGAGAAGAAAGCACAAAATATTCCGATGACACCGGCCTCCAAACCCTTCTCCGTCCTCAGCGGTGAAAACGTGGCTGGGAATAACTTCTCTGAGGAAGGACTGAGCACTACTCATGCATGTAAATCTCTTGAAAGACGTGCCTAAGGTGGCGTTAAGTGTCTCCAGGACCATGTAGACTAATGCTCGAGTGGAAAAAGAAACTCGTTCTTGTGTAGCGATTAGTGTAGTTCTAAATCCTGCGTTAAATGCAGCTCCACTATTGTGAAACATGAACAACTGCGCAGCACGACCCACAGCTATTCCCGTTCGTAGAGTTCCCTCTGCTCCGCCTATTAAACCGTCGATGACGGCAATGTTCGAGGTGAGCACGTCGGGTTTCCGCGCCACTAATGAATTTTGTTAGGGAGATTCGCAAAATCGGTGGGCGACATGCGCGCAAGTATTTGTTGCGCTTTATCAAGTTCCCGCTTGTAACGGCAGTTGAGATACGTGTCGTCTGCAGCGAGTTCCGTCAAATTGTTTCCCCCCTAAGATGTAGCGACGAAGCGCCGGAGTAGTGCCGCTGGCAGTGCCGCGGAGATGCGCGCGCCAGCAGAGGCGAACGAACGCATTGAGGCACCCTAGCCGATGGGAGGAGCAAAATCGTGCGCTCGGCGGGACTGCGGCGCACTCATCTTGCGCGGCTCGGGTGAAGTGCCGCAAGTTTCCGAAGTGTTTTTTAGTGATATTAAGTTAATTATTGCGATTGCTTCTTGGTTATTTCTGTTAATTAAAATATTTTAGACCTTGTTCGTTCATTTTAACCTGGTTTTGAGCATCGATAGGCCTGTTTTGAGCACTTGATTGTGAGCGTGATCGTGTAACATGAGACACGGGATGGAAAACAAGCAGGGCCCCTAAAGTGCTACATACTTAAACAAACATGTCAGACTGCATATACCTTCAACCAGGCAGCCCGTGCAAGACGCTACAGTAAAATTAAGGGGCCCGTTGCGATCACCAACACAACACGCACGCCAGGACGCGCTGTTCTCTGAACAAAACAACAAACGGACAACTCTGAAGCAGTTAAACATACTGTGATAATTAAGTTTGCGAAACCAGGACCACTGAGTACGATACCTTCGTCTCTATTGCACGCTAGAGTAGCCAATGAACTCGGTAAAATTTACTTTCCTACTGGATTTCAGGTACGGCCACTAGAACACAGCAGTGGGTTTGCTGTCGACATGCCACATCCAGACATGACATACCATTTGGTTGCGATGCGATCTCTCCACGTTTACGGCAATGAAATATAAATTCAGGCATACGAGGTTATTCATTGCGGTCAGGTTATTCTCTCACACAGCAAGTTACCGACGACAACACAAACGCACCAGTGAATAAAACGCCGCTTAATAGCACCGATGGAAATGAGCATTGAATGATTCAAATTCAAGTTGTATTTTTGATAAGGGCACTTACTTCTAAAACCAATTTAATTATTAGTGAACGGTTGATATACACATAATAATACAAGACGTAGAAATTCCCGCCAATTGAAATAAAGCCACAAATACCCCGTGAGGAGACCCGACCAGCTTAACCTGAGAGTAGGGACAAATTCTGGCACACTGAAGCAAAAAACACACGAGGGACGGAACACAAACGACGACGAGCGCGCGCGCGCGCGCGCGCGTGTGTGTGTGTGTGTGTGTGTGTGTGTGTGTGTGTGTGTGTGTGTGTGTGTGTGTGTGTGTGTGTGTGCGTGCGTGTGCGTGTGCGTGTGCGTGTGCGTGTGTGTGTGTGTGTGTGTGTGTGTGTGTGTGTGTGTGTGTGTGTGTGTGTGTGTGTGTGTGTGTGTGCACTGCAGTACGCCAGAATTATGTACCAACAAGCAGAACTCGCCACTTTATGGACAAATATTTGCGACTTTCTAGTGATACACCGCCGAATGTTCTGTAGAAAACTTCAACACAGAAAACCGGAGGATCACAACAAAACTTCAGCCATGTTATTCGCAGTACCCAATGTGTGCAAATAGCTCTAAATTGAAAAGAACTGGCGTTGGAAATACAGGAGTGAAAAGAGCATCGTGAACTGTTACTGCGAATGCATGAAGATGTTCGTCACCATGTCTTTAGTGCCTGGCACCAACGCCGAACGAATAAGGCTTGGTTCGAGAAGGACGAAACGCGACCAAGTGCACTGTTAACAGCAGTGAACAGAAATCGGGCACAATGGGTGCTTCACTTGAAATCAGTTACTGCTCGCGTGCCAACAGCCAAACATGCGTCTACGAACCATAGGATGACGAGGCGATGGAGTCAGGCGTTAACATTTCTTTCGGAAGTCCCAAGAACTGCGTGTCGTATTCTCCACGCTGGACAAGTATTTCATGAAACAGGCCGTAGATATAGGCCACCATTCCAGCGAGCCCGTGGTCAACCTTACCTCGTTTTATTCGGTGGACCATTCTGGTCGTCAAGGACGACTCGTAGTTGCAGAAGCAGCTAGGAGTCAACCCACAGCTCACAAGAGGATAGATCATAGAAAAGAAGCGGAAAACAGCACTGTAAGAATGAATAATTGGAAGCAAAGAGGAGGAAAGCAGGGAGAAATAGCCATAGCAGGTAATGATTTGGCATCCATTAAAATAAAATGAAAATAAATATAGCCAACGATTCGCTATATTCCATCTTTTTTTCCACTGTCTTCTTCGTCGTCGTCTACTTCGTTAAACTTGAAGCCAGGAATAACAAATATATAAGGCCCCCAAACACCACCACTGTCACCAGAGCCATGGTCGAGAGCACAGAGTGCCTGCTTGGCATTGGCTCTGCAGGTGGTGGGTGGCAGCGAAGAATTACACCCACCACCGGTGGCATCTGCCGCCCAGGTTGGCACCATCGCTTCCGCTTGAAAAGCGAGGGTCAGGGCAGGAACCTTGCCCGCTGGCTAAGCTGTTAGTGCTTGGTTGATGATGACAGCCAGCATTAACCAAGTAAGCTTGGCTGGCGGGACCGGTTCCAAGACAGTGCCACTTTTTTTTTTTGCCTTGGCATGAGTATTTTGTTTGTTTCCTCGATATTGAGTATGGGTTTGTTAGTACGCGGATCGAGTCCATTTAATAAACGAACAGCAATCGCTCGGCGGCTTCACAACACGTGTAGTGGGTACGTGCGATAAGGGATGTTTAATCACAACAGTGGGTCTTTGCATGGTGGTGTTATACGACGGTGCCCTTTGCGATCTACAGCCAGAGAGGGGCAACAACGTTGGTTTTACCTGCCTACACCATTGAAAGCAATCTGTCGCTGTGAACCATTGTCTCTGATGCACGTTCCTCTCGTCACGACGCTGCTTCGTTCTGGAAGGCTGTCAGTGCACCCTTCTTCGATGAGCGACGGTTCGTCTTTCTAATACGCTACATGAGGACATGATACGTCGGCTCAGCTACGTAATGGCGGTAAGAACGTATCGTGCAAGCGGGAATGCATTGCTTTTTTGCTTAAGAGCTAGAGTTGAGTTCAGCGCGGGCTCTTGATAGCTGTGTAAACGCATTGTGCAGGATTGAACCTTGTCTGGAAATTCACGGGCGCACTCAGCGGCGATCTGAAGGCGGTATGAAAAGCAACAGAACGAGCCGTCGCTTTGGCCGGCGAGCTTACCTTCAAGAAAAAGGCCTATTATGACACAGCAACTCATCTTTCACACCGTTTGAAAGATGCTGTGCTGATGGGAATATCAGCACTCAAAGTACTGATGCTCTCCTGTGTGGCCCGAAGTTTCCGAACTCCACGATATGTAAAATGGCAATCCCTATTGACACAGAGAAGCACAGTATACCATGAACTCGTAGTACATATGTAGCTTCTCCGTACGCAGAACTAGCTTCCTACCTGAAGGCACATGTTTTCGGAAGAAAGCTTCCTGAAAGGCAACGACTTACAGCGGTATAGATGGAAGCGGGACCGTCAGCCCACAGCAGAGCTACGTTACCGGCAGTGTTCGTCTAAGAATACGCCTTACTCCGCGGATGTCATGTAGCGTGGTTAGTGGTGTTCATCGGTGAACTGGCGGCACCCACTCGAAGTGATTGCGTTAGAGTGATTCATAAAACTGCCATAGTGAGGTCCCACTCCGTGAATTTGGGCGGCGAGCAAGCGAATTGTTGCGACCCTCTCATACATTGCCAGCTGAATGTCTGTATACGTTAACCAAGTCGACTTTCACACACTCCAAGACAGCGGTTTTACCAGGGGGAGTTCATGCTTGCGTTTAAAAGAGTATGACGTTACATATTGTGACCCCAGCGTTTGGAAACGAAATCAGAGCCATCAATTGATATGTGTCCGCTTTCGTTTGTGCAATGAGGCATCATGGCAGTTAAGGCAGCTAGTACATGAAAGACTTCATTGCTGAACATCGCGTTGTTGTTCTTTGACGAAGCGCCTCTTGCGTGACGCTCCGTCTTTCTCCTTCGCTTTGCCTCTGGGCGGCGCTGCTTCTGGAGACACACTGAGTACTGTCCCCCGTTTCAAAACGGCAGGCCACCGCATCATCATCATCATCATCATCATCATCATCATCATCAATCCACGAGAGCCATTTGACAAATGGGGCATTTACGCTTGCGTATAAAACTCGCACGGTCCCTCATGCATTTGCCGATGACTAACCTTCGGCTGCCAGCGCCATCCAGGGCGGAGCCTCCAGGCTGACTTAGGGGCCTACTGGCTCCGGATCGGCCTCCTCAGGATATTCTGAATAAAGTCATTCTCACTCACTCAAGACAAAAGCCATACCGTGTGGCTCTTTTATCGTGCACTTCATATCACTTACGAGGTTCATTAGTGAACTCTCAATAAGGCCAGTTTCCGTAATCAAGCTTCTCTGAATAAAGGCGACTAATTAGCGCAGTGCTTCCGTAATTAGCTTTATCACCATATTATTAACTTGGGCTAATAAAACGGCTGTTGCACCAGCGGATTGTCTCCTTACTTTCGTTGTCATCATCTCGGTTTCACGCTTTCTCCAAGTGGAAGTGAGGGTCACGCGAATGGCGCCTTCTTTTATTAAATGCGAAGCATTTCTTAGCGAACCTCAGGCACTTTAGGCCTATCTATCTATCTATCTATCTATCTATCTATCTATCTATCACTCTAGCCGCCTACGTCTGGGCGCCCTCCTGGTCGCCTCCATAAGTCCTAATATACCAAAATTGGCATAGCAGCGGATCAGTGTATGGTGAACGCGATTCAATGGTCATGGCATGAATAACGCAAAATACCTGTCGCGTACGTCATGAAACCCTTTCTCTCAGTCACGGGTGGCACATACCCGCATACCAGAGTTTATGTTATGCGAGTATGTGCCACAGGTGATATAAAGTCTCAACCGACACAGTAAATGCTAACACACACATAGAGACGCAAGGAAAGTGATAATAATAATAATTGTTTGGGCTTTAATTTTGACCATCCGGTATTCTTTAACGTGCACCGAGAGCGCACAGTACACGGGCATCTAGCATTTTGCATCCATCGAAATGCGACCGCCGCGGTCGGGATCGAACCCGCGACCTTCGGGTCAGCAGCCGAGCACCGTAACCGCTACACTACCGTGGCGGACACAAGGAAAGTGAGGGAGATGAAGACAGAACACCCCTGGAAGACGCTCAACTACCATGCGCTCGTTCACGTGGTCCGCAATGTGGACCACGTCGATTACGCAAAAACCGGGGTCAATGCTTCCTACAATAAATCTGCCGAGAGAACCAGGCCTCTCATCATTACCGGTGACTTCAACATTGATTTATCAACACCCAACAACGCCTGGCTTTTATACTGCATGAAAGGCGGCTTGAATGTGGACAGGCCATCTAAAGACCTCGCTGCCACGTGCAGGACAGGAGGCGTCATAGATCATTTCATCGTAATACGCATCCAGGATTTCCACCAGCTGTGCTATACCTCGCACTTCACTACACTTAGACCGCGATCACGAACGGATCCGGTTAACAAGTCCGTTCCACCTGCTGGCGCTCACTGATCACGGTGATGATGACATTGTTCGAGATCTGTCAAGAACCCCTTCTACACATACACACAGGTTCGTGAAACGTGCGTGCGTTCCCGTCATAACAGATAAGTATAAGCACAACTACTGTAACGCCACTGTATTAACTGCAACTGTGACTGTAACGTACGTGCAGTGCACCTGCGTGTGCCACTCGGCTGCGTACCATATATCTAGGGAAACTTCCCTGAATGAAGCTTAGTTGCGAGTAACGCCTGTCCTGTGCATTTGTATTTCTTCTTTGGGCTGTTCAGATTCGCGCTATCTAGTATTGAAGAATATAAGCACTTCATATCAGCTCACCGCGTCTGTTGTTGGTAACACCAGTGTTGCTGATGGCATCGTTACGCAACTGTAAACAACTGGTTATATAATACATATGCTACTCTTCAGCATGAGTGTGTTTATACCACTTCCACATTTCTCTAGCGTCATTCCGTAACGCTTCGCTCAACACGAAAAATTATGCCACAGTCACCATCCCGCGCATGCTTCGTATAACATCGATTCCCACAGTACGTGGGACCTGCCGAATTTTTTTTTAATTATGTGAACGGATCAGACGAAGTAGAAGCGCAGCTGGCGCACCTGGAGCTGTGTGGCTCGTTTTTTTAAAAAGCAAAACCCTTCGATCTCATTGTTTCATGGCCGCGTACTGAAGTTCCGGAATTGTCACATAAGCGTGCACTCTGCGCGACCACTAGCGTCTTTGCGGCGTTCACGTGAGTGAAAAAAAAAAAACAATGTCGCCGCAAGAGCGAAGCAACGAATGCGATGGAAAAAATTGGAATGTTATGCGAAGTAAGGCTAGCAGCTAACTCTTGCGGGTCTGATCTCGCGTAAATCTACAAAACGCTGGTTAAAGCGAATGCAGCCGCTCCAGGGATCGAAGCGGTTTTTTTTTTGTTTTCTGTCGTAAGCGCTGAGAGCACACCACGTATACAAGCCGTCTAGAGATGTTCATCGACATAGTGCTCGTGACAGCTCCCTTCTGATCAAAGTTCGCAGTTGCTGCTCAAGCGACGCAGCCCCCTCCCCTCCCCAGCGGCGCCCCTTCACGCACCTTCATTAGGCGTTTCCTCCCTGCTTTACGAGCCATCGATGCCAGGTGTCGCACGCGGTACGATGTTATTGCATGTACCCTCCGTGCGACGGAGACGGCCGGCTCTCTTCATCTCTGCTTTAGCCCCGCTCGACCCAGCGCTCGCGCGCTTTTGCTAGCACGCAGATTTGCGATGCGCGGAGCGATGTTATCGATTTGGGCTTTAGACGAAGCATGACGGCAGTGGCAAAAACCCGCATAGAGTGTCCAGATAATTGCTATCGCAATAAAACGAAAACAAGTAGTTCATGCCAGGTAAGCCGGTAGCATCGCGGTAGCATGATGCTCCTAGGTTCGGCGCATTAGCCGAAGGATAGAGGTCAGTGTAGTTATTCATTAGATCAGGCACAGTCTATGGAGCCCAGTGTGGCACGGAAGTTGCATGTTCAGCTGCAAGTTCCGGGAAGATGTCCATATTTTGATATGACGAGCAGGTCCTCGACGTTATCATTATGTCCGTAGAACTGCCGGCTGGGCCAGTGACAGCTTCTGATACAGCACAGCGTCGAGTGAGCAATTCCTGGGACTTCGACTGTGTCGGTGAGAAAACAGGGGCAGAGCGCATCCCTATAGGAGTTGCTGTCGGACTTGGAATTCATTCCAATTTAGCTAGATGTCTAGACAAAAGCAGCCCCTAGCCTAAAACAAAATATTACATTTTTTGTAACGACACCAGGCGCCAATCACTGCTAGATATCTGTTGGTGACTGTGCGTGTCTGGTTATTTCTTTAGCCGCGCGCATCGAAATAAAATTTCAGCTGCTAGTACAGCGACGTCCTTGTCTGTCGTCTTTTTGTCCCTCGTTTCAAGTTCCGCTGCTCAAACCAGTGTTAGTATAGAAATAGTTCGCCGTAAGTACGCTAGAAGATACGTGCTTGGTGGCCGAGTGGATAAACGCATCGCGCCACGGATCGAGGGGTCGCAGGTTTGAATCCCCGGTCCCACTCGAACCGAAGATTTTTTGTTATTTCTTTGTTTGCATATACTTCGAATTTTCGCTCACGGACAACGCTGACTTTTCGCTAACACTTAAAGACGCCGCCGCCAACGCCGGCACTGGAATTTCTGCGAAACGAGTTCTTAAACGCTATCGCGTTAACAAATACAGCGCGTAGCAGACGCCCCTCGCTTTCCGCGCGCTTCCCGAGCGCAGCGAGCCCACGGGTCCAACGGGTCCTAAAGTCCCTGAACGGGTCCGGCGCAGCAACGGCGCGGCGCGGCAGTTCAGCGCAAAAGGCCACGTCCCGTCCTCTTCCTGTGAGCCCTGTCTTAACAGCGCTATGCCTTCAATGAAACTAGCAGGACTATTTCTTTAGTCGAGAAGGCTATCGGCTGTCGCGCTTCGGTCGTCTGGGCGAGGCCTCTCCGGACTCCTTAAGTATTATCCGACTTATAGGCGGATCGATGTACGTATTAATGTAAACCGAGTGCATTAAGCGTGCGTTACTTAGGCTCACAAGGCACGTCGGCTACACTGTGATGTCCAAAACGTAGCTTGTAGTCCGGCGCGACGTTGGCACTCACGTTCGAGCACCGACATCCGTTCAATCGAGGAGAGATGCACGCTGCAGCCCGCTGAAACGCACATCATAAGCAGCGTTCATTGGCGCGTTCCTGGGGAATCGAGCAACGCTAGTGGGCGGAGTCATAGATGGCCAACGTTGGGCTACACCGGCCGATACTTAACGAACATTAGCCAGTGATATAGCCATCATAAGCCAGGATGAGTAGCTTCACATCCCCCTCCCACTGGAATGTGGATGTGGTCGGGATGGTACCTGCCATCTTATGTTTAGCAGCGCGACGCTAAAGTCACTGCTGTGGTTGGAGTATGGATGAACACTACGACATACTAGATGCGTTTATTCGTAACGTATGTACACAGACTTTCCTGGCAATCAAGAGAGCGCAATCTTCTTCTCTTTGCACCATCCGCGTATCACCTTGCTGATGGTCTCGGCTTGCGAGTGACTCTCGGACTTCAGCATCTCCACGATCTCCCGCAGGCACTCCCTGTGTTTATGAAAAATAAAGTGGCTTTTCGTGTGCCTGCTTCAAGGTCTGCACAATCTCAATAACATCAGGGAATTCAGTGCAGTTTTTTTTTCACGATGATAGTCGTCGTGAATTGCATTGTGTCATTGTTATCACAGTGAAGCGACCGTAATAACGTGGACGAGGCTATCCGCAAGGCATTTCCTTTTTTAATAATCAACAGAAATTACTATTCGAATGCGCTCAGGCCAGTTATGATCCAGGCCATGGACATTCCAAGGTGTTGCATGAAGTATGTTCTTAACTTAATCCGAAAATCAAGTATTGCACGAATCTTCGTATTTCGGCTGGTAATCCGTTCGTATAAGCCTCTGTACACTCGCCTCGTATTTGGTGCCCGCTTCTGCAGTGTAGTACAGAGGCTCGGTCAGCAACTTAAGTCGTTCCTCTTGCTTTGGTCGTCCCGCCTTAGCACCCAGCCCACCCCCTTGTCCTTACATTTGCCTTGTAGTGCACACTGCCGTATCTTCGTATTTCAAGGGCAAGCTTCAATTATCTCATAGTAACGTAGTGATGCTCACGGCTCTTCCTTGCCGGCAATCACCCTCTGGAAGGTACCCACGCAGGCTCCCCTTTTGCCTTCCCAGTATTCCGGGTTGGCGTCAATCTTCTCTAGAAGGTCGAATCCACGTGCAGCGTACAAGAAGTGGCCCATCTGCGTGCACCGAGAGCGGTGGTTACTTTTGAACCTAAACATTATGTGAAGTGTTATCTCGGAATTACATAAAAACACATTTCATTGATTTATAAAGACTTCTGCTTGCGGGAACAATTACATAGATCTTGAAAGACGTCGACAGGCCGCTAAAGTTGAAACGCAGAGTAGAAGGTCTGCTTTCGCTTCGCGATAGCTTGTCATCTATTTGTGTTTTCTGTGTTGGTCTTTGTTTTTTTTTTTCACTGCTAGTTATGGAGCACCATATCTATGCAGCCGTGTCAAAGCTCTCGCCCAAGGCTCGCCCAACACCAGTCAACACAAGCCTCGCGAAAGCATATATTGTCATTCCCAATGACGGCACAGCGAGCATTCACTCGACTAGGCGGTGGCAACAGATTTGTCTCTATGTGCCACATTTGCAAGAAACCCCAGCATTCTTGCGCGTGGGTGCTGCATCCCGCACACACTCAATGAATAGTAATACCAGCGCTTGTATTTCGATAGTCACTGCAGGCATTATTTTAAAATGTACGATGGCCAGCTTCTGTGGGTCGTAAATTAGTCGACCTCCAGGAGATGATGGTGCCTTCAGTGGGATCATAGTGCTCTAAAAGTACATTTAGAAAAATCAACAAGACCTTCATATTTTTTCTGCATTTTATTTACATTCACGAGACGTTAAGCTAAAGAAAGAGTAAGTTTTGCATATTTTCCGTGCCCAATTTAGGGCTGGCCATATGAGGCACATCGTGAGGTTGGTCTCTTGATCACAATTAAAAATTTGTGGCTGCTTCATGTGCAACTGAATCCCTCGATCGTGTCTGCTCTGCGTACCCTGCCGGATACAGTCATCGCGGCTGGCATGCATGCAGCTCGTAACCTCGAGCTCAGAAACTCAACGTTTTAGCCAATGCGGCAAGTACCGAGACATTATAGGGTGTTAAAGATTTATCCAGGCACATAACTGACAAATGCTGAAGTAGTAAAAATAAAACAAAGAACCAGCGCAAACAAGAGAGAGATGAAATTACACGACACAAGCGCTGTCCAGGTATCTAAAAACATGTTTGTGCAATACCCTAGAAATCTCGTTCTAGCACTCGGTCTAATTTTTCAAGGAATATATTACTCAGTACTGGCGCCACTCTTGACCCGATACAATTCCCCGACTTCAGTAGCCCTCTAGTAGCCTCAGAAGCCTTCAGTAGCCTTCAGTACCCTCAGTAGCCTTCAGTAGACTTTCCTGGACTTTCTTGGAAGAGTAGACTGAGCTTTAGAACGAGATTCCGAGGGTACTGCAGGCTATGTTTTTAGATACTTGGACAGCGCCTGTGTCGTGTATTTTCTTCTGTCTCTTGTCTTGTTTGCACTGGCCGTCATGAGTACATTCCAACGAGCTCATTTTCTACATTAAAGCGAAGAAGAAAAGGCGGGGGCTGTAGCCTGTCCGCACACCTTGTAGCAGTCATTGGCAAGAAGCTGCAGAAGACTGAATGACTCGCTCGAGGTGTCCATGCTCTGGTACAGTTCCCATGCCTGCTGAGGCTTGCCGTTCATGATGTCTGCGGGAGAATGTCATCGTTGAGTCGGGTAGCACTACGTGGAGTCTTTTACACAAATTTTCACTGCGTGCTCGCTAATATGGAGCATGCTAAATGCGCTCTATAGACACCATGGCTTGTAGCCGCACTTATCTGCGTGCACAGTGGGCACGGTTAGCGTGAATGTCGTGTTTGTATGCTGCGATGAGAGCCACTGTTTACAACTGAAACTGACGTTAAGGCGCACGAGATATATGGAAGGCCGTCCAAGACAGGTGCTGTAATGTCGATATGAGGAAGTCAGAGTTGTATGCATTGTTCGTTACAGGCGTGTCCGGTCAAATCACGTACTACGTAACGCAATAAACGGATGTTTCTCGGTGCACTTTCGATCCCTCTGTAAACACGTACGAAGGCATAGATGGCTTATTAAAACGAAAGCCTTAAGTTTCTCAGTTCATGGCCCCTTGAGCGAAACACGGCAGGCGAATTAGGTGGTACAAAAACCAACGTGACATACGTCACCACTGACGTCATGTTCTTTGCCAAAATGAGTGACGTCACATGATGAAATCATATCAAATGACATCGCCGCTTGGTCAAAAGTCAGCCGATCCCGGAGAAAGTGCAACACCAAGTGAGGTGCAAAATAGCTTCAGAAAATGGGGGGGGGGGGCACATTGGAATTAACTGAGAACATGAAGGTAAAGTCAGTGCGTGTCTCGTTATGTCTTGCAATAAATCTGGTCTTATATTATATAACTTCATTCAATTACCAATTGTGAAGCAGGCTTCGGCCTTCAATGTAACGTTCTGGCGAATTTTTTAACCACAGAACCAACTGAAAGTCTGTTGCAATTCTTTTAAAGAAGTTATTCACTTTTACAGTGGCTTTTGGAAGACGTTTCGTGTTAGGAGCTCACAAATTCAATGAAAAAAAATATGTAATACAAAATAATGTGGATTTATCCATCAAGCATTCAGGCCAGTATGTCAAAACAGTGCAATTAAGAAAACCGAAACATCGCTCGAGGCGCGTCAAAAAGCAACAATGTGTGGCCACGGACCCGGACGCAATTACTGAACGCACACAAGCGTCCGTGTCCTCTATCACTCTCGTAATTTTTGTCATATTTTCACAATATTTACAAAGTATACATAGACTAACTCACAGCATCGTGTCAGCCAGCTCTGGTAGATGTAGCTGGATTTTATCTTCTCACTCTGAATCATCAGGAACACCTGCAGCAGCCATACAAGCGTTAGGCCACGGGAAATGCAAACAGAACAATTTCAATAGCACTCTTCATCGAACCTGCGTAAATGGTCATGCATAATTTATGGAGCATCATGAGGCCTCAAACTCTAAACTGTAAAGAGGACTTCTCATATTGGTGCTTAGTTGAGGGTACGCACTAAAACATTGCCCGCTCTTACGATGCGAGCAGCAACTTAAGCATAGCAAACGGTCACAGTATACGCAAACAATAAATGGCAATGTAACCCGCTACATGCTCCAACAAGAGTCCTCTGTAATTTCCACCTGCTCTAAGTATCCGGCGGTAGAGATGTATGTATGGTAGAGATGTATGTACAGTAGTAGTCTGGTACCGATTTGAAAATATTCTGCTCACGTTGGCAATATTAATGTAGACATCACAGAAGCAGAAAAACGCGGACATACGTCCTATAACGACCCACAACAGCCAGCCACATGGTACAGATGGTAAATAAATGTACTACATCAGCATTTGTGGGAATGGCTACGTAAAACCACTTGTAGCAGTAATGCTTGTCTAAAACCCATTGCGATTGTAGTGTCGGCTACCCGTTCTTATAGCATGTAATGAACAGCGAATAGGCACTACTTTGAGCAAGCAATCGTCTAAAGCGCTATTCGATCCAAAAGAAACACGTCCACGAACGCTACATATGATATACACATCAACACCACGTAGCATGCCCTTCTTTTCAGTTAAACTGACTTCCGTGCTCTAATGCGAGTGCCGATGTAACGTCGTACCATAAGCTCAAGGTAATCGACGTGCCTGGTAAGCCCATGATATGCGCACAACTATATATTTTAAGCAAGGACACCGACTCATCTCGTAACGCTTGGCTTAAGGCAAACCAATGCGGCATAGGCAAATACTCGCCGACTGCTTCGCCTGACATCGATTCCCACAATGCGTGGGATATGCCAAAATTTTTCCAAATACTGGTAAAGAGAATCGAATCCACTAGCAAGAGAGCCCGAGACCAACACATCGGGGATGCTAAAGGCACAATTCTTTTTCTCAAACATCAGCAGTTCGTAAGGATGCGCACACTCAAACAAAGCTCTTTTGGCATTATACTGTTTCGTCGTGCTTTCTTTTTTCTGATTTAACACGAAAATGCATCTTGGAAGCGTCTTGAAAGTAACAAAAGCTTTTTCCTTGTATTTTCCCTTCTGCTTAGACTCTATTTTGAATTCAGTACATTGTACTTTACTCCAAGACATTCTTGTGCAATCTTCAATAACTTCTCTTATGTGCACTTTCTATGTGTCATGTACAAGTGTGGTAAACATTCAGTAGAAATGGAAGCGTGATAATGAAAATTATTCATCCGAACAAATATTACGCGTGATTACATAGAAGTGTAACGTGCGATCACTGGGCAGCCGGCTTCTAAGCGATAACGCTCTCTAGCGTAATTAAAGCCACGGGCAAAAATGCCTGCGAACCTGCAACGATTTTTTTTTTCTTCGTAAGTTCTGTTTGCCAGTGGCTGGTCACGATAATATGTCCGATATCCCACATGACTAGCATCCTACTGTCCAAAAATATCAAGGGAATCAACTTTCTGAGCGCAGGCCCTGCGAGGATCGCACAGCTTAGAATACTCTGAGAACAGCAGGGAATACACAGCTGTCGCCGCAATGTATAAAGCGTTTGCCAGCTCTGTGTGCAAAATAGAGCCGGTTAGCGTGATCGTTCTGCTTCCTTTTTTGTTCCTGTTCTCATATACTATAGTACTCGTCACAGAAGTTGTCCTCAGCGCGCCGGGTCCTTTATGTCTAGCAATATTAACGGTTAGGCAACATACTGCAACGATCATAAGCACACCCGACGAAAGGACTGCATCGATTTAATACGCAACTTCCTGACTTCTTGTACTAACGCACGACCATTCGCTGTTATCTGCAACCGATCGGTCGTTCCCCTCGTCCATTTGTTGTGTTCACCGTGAACTAGTCTGTTGATGTCATCGCTTGAACTTTTCCTTTGCCTCATTGTCAAATTTACCCTTCCCCGTTTCGTGTGCTCACCCGGGATGCAAGTGTTACGAAAGCATTGCGGCATGCGATCATGTAGTTAAGTACAGTGGGGTGACCACCTTCCCATTCTACAAACGGCTTCAAAATCTGGAAACTGTTATTTTGTTTTCATTTATTATCCCTGTTCTTTCGCTTAAATATTGAAATGACAGATCAGTTATATTCGTGATACTCAAGGGTTCTGCACATCATAAATAATTATTTGCTGTACTAATTTCTGCTTATCACGCAATGACGTTAACCGTCTTCCTGTTCCGTGTTCGCATAACAAAAAAAAACTGATAATACAATCATATAATCATATTTTAATGAAAAAGAAAGCCACATATTTTCCATTGCGTTACAGAGGTCGTTTAACTGTGGCTCAGTTTACAGATGGACGTTTTTCTATTCAACTCAAGCAACAACTTGTCCACTCACCTCCTCGGCCTCCTTGAAGTTTCGCGTAGCAGCCTTCGCTTGGGCATAGTTGAAGTTGAACGTGTCGTCGTTGTAGAAGTAACTCTGCGAAACAACGTTGAAGAAAAAGAATTATCTACTCTCATCAGGAAATTACTGAAGGTTAATCTGCAATGTGTGGGACCTCATCAAATATTTTCCTACGAAAGAAATGCAGGGCCGGGGAAGCTTAACTAAGACAAAAAAAAAGATCGATGTTGCAACCTTTTCCTGCGGGGCAGATAGATGGGGACGTAAAGGTGTGTATAAGGAGACATGGGCGGCGCCAGGGTTTTAGTAAACAGAGAAGGGGGAAGAGGAAAAAATTATATTCTTTAGGTATGGAGATGAACAGCATATTGCCACGCCCGCTTGTTTTATTTTGATGTATTCGGGTTTGACCAGCAAGGACGGTTATCAACACTCGACGCTGACCGCGCCGCAGTGTTCGAGAAGCTTCACGACCCCGTGACAACATGCCCAGAATCTGTGCACAGCCCGGCCACTCGTTTGACACAGGTAATTGCTAAAGTCGCTTGTGTTAGTTAGTCATCCGTAATAATTACGGAAATGCATTCGTTGCGCTCGGTGCTACAACTGTTTGCGACAGTTGTAGGTATTCTAAAAATTAATAAATTCTGGCGACCACTCATACCACAGGCAGAGTTGTCAGCCATTTTAATATGGACGCGGCAACAAAATTTGCAGAGGCAATTTCAAGCCATGCCCGACAAAGCTTTGGCAACGTCGCGTCGACTGTGGAATGAAGAGTCTGTGGAATGAAAACATGAAGCGAAGAGTCTACATAATGCAGTCGGTTATTCTGAAAACGTCGTGCGTTCAAAAAAATTATTGCTGAAGGATTGCTGAATGTATTGCCGTTACGTATTTCTGAAGGAGCCCGGCCCTTTGAGTCTGCTAATTTTAATTTATTCTGGTGTTATATGCTACACCGGAGTCTCTGAAGTAACAAACGCTCCCATCAGTCGATGACAGCCAACAAAGCTCGTCGAGTACAAGCAGCTGTGCGCAAGCGTACTCGACCCTATATCAGCAGTAACAAAGATACAACAGTGACGGCACCCAAATAGCATGCAATGGATCAAGTTACATAGCAGATTCTTTAATTTTTCTATACGTCACTTACTTTAAGCGCCATCTGCCGAAAACTTGGAATATGCGGCTAACTATAGATCAGCCATCGCCAAGACATAGCAAGAAAACATATATATGAAAATGCAATTTTATATTATATCCAATGATGATACGACATGCACAACTGCATGCGACAAATTGCGTCATACATCGCTCAAGAGGCCTTTAACTTTGTTGTTGCTGCTGTTTATTCATTGCCGCGTCAACACTCTTGTTTATTGAAACTTTCCGATACCTCGCGAGCACGAATGTCTCTACTACGTCGTAGTGTTCAATGCATATTCGCTCATAGTTCTCGCTTTCTTTGCGGCCCGTTCATTTGGATTTGCCGTGCGTCGCCTAAACAGCTTCATCAAAACTTCGCCAAAGTAGGCACCTGGCGGATCCAGGTGCCTACTTTGGGTGGGGGCGGTTCCTTTATCCGACCGTGGGGTTGACGGGCTTATATGAGGAGGTAGGTAGAGTGGCGTTGACAAGATTCTCTATTCCCCCTTTGGGCAGTGGTAGCCTCAGCGACCAGACAAAGGAGCCCCGCCACGGTGGTCTAGTGGTTATGACGCTCGACTGCTGACCCGCAGGTCGCGGGATCGAATCCCGGCCGCGGCGGCTGCATTTTCGATGGAGGCGAAAATGTTTGAGGCCCGTGTACTTAGATTTAGGTGCACGTTAAAGAACCCCAGGTGGTCAAAATTTCCGGAGCCCTCCACTACGGCGTCTCTCATAATCATATCGTGGTTTTGGGACGTTAAACCCCAGATATTATTATTATACCTGACAAAGGAGGTAGATGACAGGCACTGAATGAAGGGGGGGGGGGCTGACACAGGCTTTGGGGTGGGAGGGGATCGACCCTATCGCCCCCCCCCCCCCCTCTGGATCCGCCACTGCCATACAGTGGCATGAATAGCGCTACCAATTATTCACACTGAGAAATAACGTAACATAATGAACCTGCATAATGTGCTATCACACGGCACCGTTAGCAATGAAAAGAAATGCGGAAAAAAAATAAAGACACGAAGAAGGAATGTCTTCAGATCACTATTACCCGCATAATTTGTTTACGAGAACTGGCAGTTTTCAGTCCACGCATCAGCTGAATTAGCTGCTCCACAGCCACTGCTTCAGGCCACTCTCTTATGCACAACACTGCGCTCACCTCTGAACACTATGTGTTCCTTCTGGAAATTGATTGCTTGTAAGCAATCAAACTAGTGTGCAGATATTTATATGATGGTCTGCAAAGGCAAGGCATTCGTACGGACAGATACAGCCGCGGCAATCTCACCTTGATGGAGTTCAGGTAGAGCAGGACGTCATCAAACTGCTTGAGCAGAAAGAAACAAGACGCCATGCACTGGCGACCCGGTATAGTGTCTGCAGAGAACAAAAACAGATTGCTAGCAACGCCGTACAGAGAGTACAGAAACCCAGGAATTCCCTTAGTTTGGTGCAGTGAGCCGAACCCCGGACAGAACTCGCAAATGCACATATATTGAACATCCTTCCGCATATTGTTTTATTTTTTAGAAGAACAGACTGTTGGGCGAGTTGGTAATGCATTCTGTAAAAACTGCGCGAAAAACGTGGACAAAGGGTCGTCCGTTTCTCCCTTTGTCCACGTTTTTCGCGCAGTTTTTACAGAATTGTTTTATTTTTCTGGTTATTCTTTTCGTCCAGGCGTGGCTATGGTTGCTATTGTAAAGAGATACTATATACTCAAGAATGGATGAGTCTGTACTCGGATAGGAACCCCCCTCGTAAAACTCTGTGCACGCGTGTTTCGCGGAACAAGACACGCTTCTTCAGCATTGTGCATCAGCACCAAGGATGCAATACTATAGGAGCATCGTCTCAAATTGAGATTCTTTTTTTTTTGTTGCTTAGTTTCGTCATCCTTGTGCAAGAAAAACCTAAGTAAAACAACGCTATAGTGCTGACTATAGTGCTTTTTTTAATTTTTTTATAAAGAAGCTCCTGGCAAGCCCACGAGTGCCCTAAATAAGTTATTGTAGTAGCTTATTCTATAACAAGGTCTACTTCAGATTTCACTTGCAAGTAAGCATTATGGGAGTATCATACGGAGGATCTGAGCGTTTATATGTGCGCATTCATTTTGTTCACAACAGTTGGTTGTGTTTGCCTTGCATGCAGTATCCTATAAAAGTGTTCCTTATTATGAAACTGGATTTTTCGATGCTCACCTGTTACTGTGCAAGAAAACTCTGCAACTACCATTTTCCGCGCACGCAATGAAAGTTTCACTTGTTTGGAAAATGTACTGTCCTTACTGTTCTGTCCCGATTCCTGTATTTGCTATTGTATATGTCACGATCTTTTCTGTATGAATGTACTAACTAGCAACTCGGCTCGGCCTAATTACGTTTCAGTGTTCCAACATCATTTCGCCGGTTTCGTCGAAACGGCCAGTGACACGTTATATCGCTTCTTGAAATCGACCCGCTGAATTCTCGTACATATATTACAACTTTTGGCAAAATCGGCAATACAACTCCTAGCCCCACAACGCACGCCCCTTGAGAACACTTCTCAACGTTTTGTCGAAAGAAAGAGTGCCAGGACTCCGCGTGATAGGGCACATAAGTGCAAACGTATTTGACAGGATTCTGTGTGGCTGAGTGAAAGAATTGCAGACGCTGAACTGGAAACATTCACAGTTTGAAACAGGCCCGGCGTTTCGAGATCTGTTCGATTCCTCGGTCAGGGATTGACTGCATCGGTCGTGGAAGCGGTGTCGCTTTTTCTCGTTTCCCCTTTGGTTCCTCTCATTCATCGCGTCACGAAGGCCGAGGTCGTACACGGCGGGCAACATCCACAACGACTTGTTCATGATGAGAGCTGTAGCTCAAACTGAGCTCGAAGAAAGAATAAGCGAGGACGAGCGCTACTTCCAACTGAGTTCGTTATGCAGATCACGAAAAATACGTAGTCGACGACGAACTCAAGAAACACGTGGAAATGAGCAAAACGAAAAACCAAGCAAGCCAAAAAAAATCTAGGAAATCAAAGACCAAACAACTAAGAAAATAAGTCACGTAGTGTGCGCGACAATGTCTCCCAGATAACTTAATTCCTCCTCAGATAGGAACATGGACGGCTTACTCACACAAGTGTCGCACTCACGTGCCATCTGCTCAGCCTCGACAGTAATTCTGGTGCGATCGTCCCTTTTTTTATAGAGTCTCATTGTGTCTTAGAAGAGGGGCGTGCAGTTGCAAGCGGTGCACTGTTGTGCAAGAATGCCATCTTTGCCGTTCTCTGTCGCCAGTTTGCGCTACAGCTCTCACCATAACCTAGCAACTAGCCCAAGCCGCCACTCTTCCGATCTGGTAACGTTTCCGGTGGTGTTCTGAATGTACAACAAGTGGCTGTGGTACATTCAGAATTGCACAGTTCAGCATCTAGAATTGTTAGGGGACTGCGCAAGAAATAATCGAGGCAATGAGCATAGGTATATGGTATAACACAAAAACGAAAAAAACTTCTGGAAAAGTACATCATTACATGTCGAAAAAAAAAACACGGAGCTTTGCTGGAAAGACCGAAGCGTAGCTGTCAAGTCAGTCGTGCGGAAGGCCGCAAAGTGGAGGAACTTTCTGCCACTTCCGTATACTCCACCTTGCGGGCTTTCTGAAAAGGGGTGTATCATGTGCACTGTACCACTGGTCCAGTACAACCCTTCGCTAAGCTACCTACTTGCATCCTTGATAACTCTGGTAGCAGAGCCATAGCTCCAGAAATTTTTTATTTCTAAACAAACTAAACATTCCCGTTTTTCTTGTTACAGTTAGATGTGTGTGTGGGATTTTTTTTTTCACATGGAAGCTTACTTGGCTGTGTCAGTGAAATTCACGACAAGATTAATGTACTCTGCCTTTGTCTGTTATTTCGAACAAAAGTGCCGTCGGATATTGTGAGAATTCAAAGCAAATGTTTTAGCATAAAAGACGACAGCAAAAAATAAAGGACACCTACCTGTTCGTCAAATCACATTGAACTGCAACGCTTTTAATTCACTTTGGCACAACAGACTTTGTAAGTTAGGAAGTATTTCGAAGCACGCTGTCTAGACAGTAAGGAGCATGCATTTTCTGTGAAGTCTCGGATGTCGTCCTTGCGTTTCATACCTCTGACACAGATAATGGTGGAACGTACCGCATTCGCTGGCCGACCCTCCGACAAGCTGGAAGAACTGCTGTGCTATCTTCAAGTGCTCCCGCTGCGGGAAAATATGACACAAAGAAACAAATTTTCACGGGATTCCCCCTATTTATACATACCCATGACAAAATTCACTGTCCCTCCAAAAACCAATGTCTACTAGACGTATGCTGCCTTCCTTTATGAAATGTTACCGAGATCCATTTCACGCCCATGTTACGCTGCTCTAGGTACACAACGAGTACGTGTGGTACACAGGAAATAATTCTATTGACTTTGTGTGGAGTGTCCGCTGGAAAAGTCCAACTAATTTGGACTTTTCTGGAACGGGCGATCTGCGTTTTAAGCAGACTGCGCAAGCGACAATGGCGATTTCACGTGGTGCGAAGCCAGCTGGTTGTTGATGCGGTGTCCTGTCTCCTCTCGCCATTTCGGTCACCTCGTACTCTGGCACCTCTTTGTTCACCATGACTACCTCCCCTTCTTTTTGTTCTTTTATACCCTTACTTTCTTCCCAGTAGCGCTGAGCCAAGCTCCCTTAATTACTTAATTAAATGCTGTAGAAGATAGCGTGACCTCTATTCTCTTAACAAGTAGCACTTCAACCTCCCTCCCTCTCGCCTGGTTCTGGGCAGGTGCCTTGACCACTCTACAGTAAACACAATGTAGCAGTCTTTCTGTCTTCAACAATCGGGGAACTATAATGATTATGTAGTAGCGGTGCCCGTCATATAACTTGATTAAAAAACAAAGATGTGTGAACAATTTAGATGTGGTAAGAAACGAACACTGTGAGACCGTTTTACCTGAAACAATACCTCAAATATGTGTTGACGTCGTGGTGTACGGATAACAGCTGCAACATCTCGCTGGCTTCTTTAGTATTCAATTGAAGTATCTGATATGTAATATATCTATGTCCAATACACATACTAACCGATCCTTGAGCCTGTCCGATAGCTGCGTTGACGACTCCCTTGAGGATGTATTCGTGCGGCACGGTGGGTTCCAGGTCCTTGATCAGGTTGTGGGCCTCCTTGATATTGTCTGAGGAAAGCGGAACGAATCAGTGACTGCGTCGCCTCGGCTATTCCATTCAACTCGCGCTTTCTTAACACATACTGGAAGCTAGGTGCACAAGCAAAATCAAAGTACTGCAAGTCATGTGCACTTCGGCTTACTTGCACCATTTCGGTATTGTGCAAGCAAGCGCAAGCAAGCGCAAGAAACACACGTACAGAGGAAGAACGTGACACATGCGTTGGTCTTCGCATATTACTTGCCGTACGTATTACCATCAAGGCCCGATTTCAACCCTCTTTCAACCCTCTTTCAACGAGGTTTTGTGGTCGGAGCTTATATTTATTCGTAGGTTGTAAGCGACTGCAGTCGCTACATCTAGCTCAATGCATGTTTTTATTCAAATAACATTAAAAAAAACTGCCAGAGATGTATGCCGAAAAATTTCCTTAGTCAGCGTCGCTCACATTTATTTGAGAACATTCCGTTGTTTTGTTTTGTTTGCGGGTACCAAGTGCACCGGGTGAACGCCTGTTTGCGGGTATAATGGCATGGCTGATAACACCCCTCACCCTGTTTGAGGTAGTAGATGACGAGGTTGAGGCGTGCCTCGGGAATGGCGCCTACCAAGCCTGGTAACACCTGCAGCGCACCTTCGCCGCCACGGAACACCACCTGAGAGGACATGCGTCGTGTTAAAATAGCACTCAAAATCAAACAGAAACTATAGTTCTAGCCGAATAATTGAAGCAGCGCCGCGACAGCTGCCGTATATACTACAGCTCTAGCACCGCATTGCCAGGTATAGATTGAGTGAACATTCGTACTTCTGTTTACTTCTCAAACACTGTACTCAAACATTTATTTGTGTTTACTGCATCTTTGACACCAAGAGCAATTGATGTGTTTGTGTCGACAGACAACACCAGCGTACTTTCTACACTCTTCCTTTCAAGTGATGCTGGGCGTTCATGCTTTGCTTTTTTCGTTCTGCTTCTCATTTTACCAGTGGCCATTTTTCGCACCATGACTCCCTACCAACTCAGCAAACCAAGCGCTCATCCCGTAACCGTTCACAAACTGCAAATGTACACTTTGAGATTCTCCAACCTCCACACGTATGGTACGTAGATTTAAACACGTGAACTTTCTCACCAGGTTATGCTTGATGAGGTCTTGGGCGTACGTGAAGGTGGGCGACGCCCGCTCCCGCAGGCTTTTCAGCTCCGCCTGCACGACCGGTGAACACATCGTTATCCTTAATGAAGACGAACACTTGAGCATAGGCGTGCGCACAGGGGGGGGGGGGGGGGGGCAGGGGGGGGCGGCCGCCCCGCCTAATCACCTAAGAGGGGGGCGCAAAATCTGCCCCGTACATTGACCCTTCTAGTCACCTAAGAGGGGGGGGGGGGCTCAAAATCTGCCCCATACATTGACTTAGTAGGGTGGGGGGGGGGGGCGCTGCGATGAACCTTTGCCCCCCCTGATGGGCAACCCCGCGCACGCCTATGCACTTGAGGACAAGAACAGTGCTGCTTGCAAGCACTGCGGCAGCGAAGAAACTGTAGAACAAGTTCTTTGTCGTTGTCCTCGCTACAGCGCGCACCTACTGCCGCTAGCTGCTGTGTTAATTGGCCCGCCTTGACGACAGACCCTTGTCGGGACAGTCAGTGCTAGAATACCGACCCGAACTGTCGTCGCACCGGAAATCGATTAAGGCCTTACTGAACTTTTTGCGTGGCAGTTGCCTGTTGGATAGGCTGTAGGATTCCCCCTCAGCTCCCTTCTTTTATTACCTTTTATTTTGTCGCGCGCCTGCTCTTCTCTCCGCTCTTCCTTTCCACCTTTCTTTCCCGTTGTCCTCCCCTTTGTGTAGGTTAGCAAATCGTATGTTATAGTTGTGGCGCATCTCCCTACCTTTCTATTATTTTTTCTGTGTCGCTCTCTCTCTCTCTCTCTGAGAATACGAACAACGCTGTAATTATTGTTCTGTCACCTTTTACCTTTCGTACACAAAATCTGCGCACCGTTGTTATACATGATTATTTATAGTCGCAAACACAAGTTTTGGGCGAATAGGTTGGATGAAAAGTGGTTAAATTGGCGCTTATAGCTTTGGAGCAAAGAGAGAGTACACGCAGGATGAATGCCAAATTTTAACTCACATTCACGCAACGAATCATGTGACTTGCTCATGTGACAAAGTTCCACGCTCGTCCTGTGTGTACTCCTTCTCTCTATAACGAGTTTTAGTACCGCTACGTGACGTCCGTAACGGCGTTGAGCATGCAATAGGGCCGCGTTTTGCATAAAGTGCGTGCGATGAACTTCTGCTCATGCTCACTATAGATCTATACTTCTTATTGCGATAGCAGTTATATGGACAGTCTCGACGGGTTTTTGCCGTCGCCGTCATGTCCCTCCTGTATGAAGTCCAAATTGATAAGATCCCCCCCCCCCGCGCATAGTATGTTCTACCGCGGGTAGAAAGCGCGCGAGCGGGGGCGACGAACGCGGTCAAAACAGAGATTAAACGAGCCGGCCCATTTCCGTCGCTTGGAGGGTGCATGCGATAACATCACCCTGCTCGGGAGGCCTGCCGTCGAAGCACACAGGAAACGCCCCGTCCGTCTTTAACGAGCATGAAAGGACGCGAAAGACGCGAGGGGGGGGGGTGATGTCACGCGAGCAGCAACTTTGAACTTTGAAACTAAGGCGCGGTCGCGATCGCTGGCGCGCGCGCTATCTCGACAGCCATCGCAGCGGGCGGCTCGTATACCCTTCTACGTGCTGCGAAGTTACTATGCGGATAGCATCTCTCCCTGGAGCGGCCGTACTCTCTTACACCAGCGTTTTGTAGTTGCGCGAGATCGGATACAAAACAGTTAGCTGCCAGCCTCGCTTCGTATAACACTACAATTTGTTGCTATCGCATTCATTGCTTCGCCCTTGTGGTGAAACTGTGACTTTTTGTTTAGTTAGTTAGTTAGTTAGTTAGTTAGTTAGTTAGTTAGTTAGTTAGTTAGTTAGTTAGTTAGTTAGTTAGTTAGTTAGTTAGTTAGTTAGTTAGTTAGTTAGTTAGTTAGTTAGTTAGTTAGTTAGTTAGTTAGTTTTGCTCGGGTTGCTGCCTCAAAACATTTCGCTGTAACTGCTCCATGACTCGTTTACAGACGGTACGTATTGAATGATGATGAATACGTACTCTGCATCACTACGTAGTCCATGTGCTTTCTTAACCAATGCGTTTTACAGTTCGCCTATCTAGCGCTTGCCGGATCGCATTTGACTTTGCTTTATAGCTATGAACGTACAACTAAGAGGCAATTGTGTCTACATGAACAAGAAAACCAAGGGAAGTGTGACCAGCTCACATGATCCTCTCGGACTCTCACCTCAGCGGCTTTTCCATTGTAGAGCCGGAAGTGGTTACACGCCTTCAGATTGATTGCCGTCGCGCTATCCGGGAAGTTCTGCAGGTACACCGCTAGCACCTCCTGAATGGCACATACCGAGATAGGAATAACAATGTTGCAAAGAAGTTTGCATGCGCAAGTGCGGACGCCAGCTGGTCGCAATAACCATCTATGGATACCTAAGCTCCTCTCATGTACAGACGGGTCCACTGTTAAAGGGAACACTTGCGTGCAGGACGTGTTTGGATTTCGCTCCCTTGCAAAATCATAGTGGCTTAGATTTGCATAAGACTACTGCTGGTTGACAGTTCAGCCTCTTTTTGACAGACTCGTGCAGTGCATGAACAATGTTTCCCTGTCCACTTGCTGTTAGAGGGCCAGCAAAATCAATGGTGCTCATTGGAGTGTTTCCTTTAACAGTGGACCGTACTGTACATGCTTTGGCTGTTACGTCATCTGCAGCAAGGCCGTGCTATCTCTTGCCAATCAGGCTTTTAAAAAACTTGGAGGACGCTTAAGCTTCGCCTTTAAGAGTGGAACGTGACAGCGTAATCGGGCCCCGTTCGCATCGTCTTCTCATTCGCTTGCCATTTCTTCGCTTCTCGATGGACGCGTCAACCGGGCCGCGAGGACACCATCATCTGTGGCGCGTAACGTTGGCCGTTTTAAGCTCTCTTAATGCCTACTACAAGAACAGTAGCGAAACCCACTACGCCATAATTCATCATTTTGCGAAGTAGCGAAGTAGCCACTATGCGTCCGTAAGGCAGTACGGGCACCTACGCAGCTGCACATTTTGTTGTTTCTGTGGCTAGTAATGATGGTCAATTATTCCTGAGCGCTTTGTAATGGGTGGGCCTTTAAAACATCCACTCGTCGCGCAATTCACAGTGTGGCGCGTGGTGTGATACTACGCTTCTGCCAAGCATTATTACATGCATGTGTTAACGTGGTTCCTCGCACTGCATGACGTCTGTACATGCTTTTTTTTTGGGGGGGGAGGGGGTTCAGAAGCGGTTTCAAGAATTTGCGTGGCTCTGTAGTAGAACACCTGTCTGCCATGCAGAATTCCTGGGCTTGGTTCCCGCTAATACATACATACATACATACATACATACATACATACATACATACATACATACATACATACATACATACATACATACATACATACATACATACATACATACATACATACATACATACATACATACATACATACATACATACATACATACATACATACATACATACATACATACATACATACATACATACTTTTAGTGGCTACCAAGAGTGGCTACTTCGATGGTGCAGAGGCCAGCAGAAAAGGTGCGGACATTCGCGATATCATCAAATCAAGCGGAAGCCAACTCACGTTCCGTGAATGTTTTGAAATATCTGCTTGCTTTCGCTCGAACGCTCAGCTTTGATTATTTTAAATCTAAAACCATCGATTGCTGCGTAGAAATATTACCAACCTGCGAGACGTCGTAGTAGTCGAGCTTGTAGTAGCACAGCGCAACGTAGACGTTCAACGCTAGGAAGTCCCTGCAAGAAGGCGCCGAGGAAACACGATCGTCGTGAATTTCTCTTCAACGCTCTATTCTCCTCTAACACGGGTTAGCGTCAACAACGTGTTTAGTAGTCGGTGTTCCTTCGAATATAGCGAAAAAAATCACGCAAGGAGTCTCTTAAAATAAAACTGGGACACTTGAGAAACTGGATCATACGGTTACGGTGGACGTCTGCCAACAAGCTAACTATGAGTATTAATTAACTAAACATATATGTTAATGAACTTACCTGACTGGCGTAGCTACGTGGCTGCTGACGATTTAAAGATAGTAGGCGCTGCTTACCGAGACCATACCATGACAGCTTACAAATCACCCGGGAAATCATTCTCTCCGCAGCACGAATAATCTTTTTTTTTTACGTTTGAGGAGAGCACCACCACCGCGTGAGCAAGAAACCTCAACCAGGACTATAATTACGACGGTGACGGCGGGCACCACATGATACAGGCAATTTATCAAATGGCCTGGCAACTACGAATGAGTGTTTTCCCAAGAACAAACGTGTAGAGAAGGAGCGGCATCCTCAGAGGAGAGGAAAAGACGCTATTTCTACAGCCATAGCTGGGAGTGCGGCTCAGCGTCTGCGACGTCTTCAGACCAGTGGCATAGCCAGGGAGTGGCACACCAGGACCGTGACCCATCCCCCCCTCCCCCCCCCTCCCCCCCCAAAAAAAAATTTTTTTGCCATGGCATACAGAGCACAAACTGACTCTCGACCACATTTGCCTGCCCGGCCCCCCCTTCAGGTCAAGGAGGACTGCCCCTGCAGTCTGCAGTCGCTCACGCCGGAGAAACGCGCTGACAGGTGTCTACAGCAGAAATGCGAATACAGCTTCGCTGGTAAGCCCCCACCCCCACCCCCCACCCCCGAAAAAAATTTCTGGCTACGCCCCTGCAGTCTGCAGTCGCTCACGCCGAAGAAACGCGCTGACAGGTGTCTACAGCAGAAATGTGAATACAGCTTCGCTGGTAAGCCCCCCCCCCACCCCCGAAAAACATTTCTGGCTACGCCCCTGCAGTCTGCAGTCGCTCACGCCGCAGAAACGCGCTGACAGGTGTCTACAGCAGAAATGCGAATACAGCTTCGCTGGTAAGCCCCCCTCCCCCCCACCCCGCACCCCCGAAAAAAATTTCTGGCTACGCCCCTGCAGTCTGCAGTCGCTCACGCCGGAGAAACGCGCTGACAGGTGTCTACAGCAGAAATGTGAATACAGCTTCGCTGGTAAGCCCCCCCCCCCCACCCCCACCCCCGAAAAACATTTCTGGCTACGCCCCTGCAGTCTGCAGTCGCTCACGCCGCAGAAACGCGCTGACTGGTGTCTACAGCAGAAATGCGAATACAGCTTCGCTGGTAAGCCCCCCCACCCGCCCCCCGAAAAAAATTTCTGGCTACGCCCCTGCAGTCTGCAGTCGCTCACGCCGGAGAAACGCGCTGACAGGCGTCCACAGCAGGCAGAAACGCGAATACAACTTCGCTGGTAATCCCTACCCCCCCCCCCCCCCGCATGAATGTTGCGGCGCCACTACATTTTTCCTTCCTCGATGGATTAGGCAGAAAAAAACCAGCAAACGAACAAAGCATCTGGCAGGTTTGCCTTTTACTGTCTGTTCCGCAGAGACCATTGAATGTACGCACATAGGAGTGTGGCATGCGTGTGTATCTGTTGAGCAGGAACGCAAATGCGCGTGCGCACTAGCTCGTGTCATCCAGCCACAATGCCGCGCAATTTAACATTGTCGATGGAGCTGAGAGCGATGATGAGCTCACGTGGCTCTCGTTGTCGCTCTTGTTGATAAACACGTACACTTTTCATGTCTGAACTCAATACTCCACACGTACTCTGCACAGCATGATGGCGCGGTTGCTGTTCGAGCGTTCATATGAATATAATCATAATAGAGCTTATCGAAACCAGGAATAAAAATCTTAGCTCCTTCGAGATCCTCTACAAATATATAAGGTCATAAATGGGCGTTATTTGTAACATATAAGTTATGCGCCATGTCATTTACGAGCAATTTTTTGGCTTCCACGCTTTTGTATCACGACAAGTAACGCATTACGAAGACCCTATCACCGTAATATTATGCCATGCAACTAACCTGTTTTCGAGAAGAATGCGCTTGTAGATGTCAATCGCCTCCTGGTAGTGCGCTCTGAAAATAAAAATACATTCAATGAGGTCTCACTCTACATACGACCGTGCTTTGTAAAACGAGGTGCAGCACCGCGGTGAAAGACTTCTGAGCCGGTGCTAAATTTATTCTTTGCTTGGCAATAAATTGCATATATCGATTCTGTATGTATGTACGTAATTCATATGACAGCCGTTATTTTGCTTATGCAATCACAATAGCTATAATGTTCTGTATACTATCCTTATCACGTTAATTGTTGTCGAGATGTGCGTTATGTCGAGCTGTGTTGTGCTTTTTTTTGTGAATTCACTCTAGCAGATGTGGCACTGATTAACTTGCTGATAAGCTCAAAGTTTTGCCTGTATTCTGCTTATCGGGCCTCCAATAAGACTTGGCTACAAGTCCAACAAGTGTTTGTTCCTGTTTTGCTATGTGAAAATAAATAGTTACTTTCTTTGCGTACATTGCCTCCAAACTCACAGGAACATAAGTAACCTACATTGCGAACAACACTTATCTATCAAAATATACCATACGACATGGCTGCCGGTAACATGCAAACATCCCCTCGAGGTGTGGCTTCATGGCAGCGCGAACTGCACATCAAAAAGTAGCATGATGGCAGCATGGGTAAAACTGCCATGGAACCAACTTTTCAAGCGAGTTATAAGCGAGAAAGTGTTATACCATAGTCCTTCGTTTCGAATGCTCGGAAAGCAATACGATTCGAGCCGAAGCCTAGGTTGCATGGACACTCAACTAAAGGCGTTGAAAGAAAAAGACATCTCCCAAAAGGGAGTTTCGCCCAGGAGTAGTACGGCTGAGAAGATTGTCTTTCCAGAATCACTCCTTTCTGGAAGCGGAGATATATAAGGTCATCTTGTCACATATTATCAAAAAGGACACTATGTTTCGAAAAAAGTAGAACCTCATACATTGGTGTAGCCAGGAAGGGGAGGGGGAGTTGTTCAGACCCTCCCCCACCGAAGCTTTTCAATTTTGCGTATGTGTATATACACGCACACATACAAGCGCACTCGCGAATTACATAAAGGGTGTTTTAGCCCCCTTTGAAAAAAATCTGTCTGTGCCCCTGTCCAATATGCGGAATTTCTGCAATGCTGTGATACGGTAACTGAGCTGGCACGACAGTGAGCCCAGCAAAAGGAAAGGCAAACGCTATGTACCTGAGGTATAAATCTTTACTTGAGTAACTTCAAAGAACTGATGAGAATCTGTGAACACGAGATGCCGCTGGAGCGGACGTTTCGACAAGCGGACTTGTCTTTTTCAAGGCTGCAACTGCTTTCAAAGCAGTTGCAGCCTTGAAGAAGACAAGTCCGCTTGCCGAAACGTCGGCTCCAGCGAGACCCCGTGTTTAAGAATTTCTCATCTCTTCAAGTTTCCATCCTCCCCTGACCTTCTGCCTTTCATGGATTTCCAAAGAATTGATTCGCCGGTGTCTTACACACCTGAGGTAGTGAATGGAGGCTAGCGATAGCTGGTCCTCGAGAATGTCCTGCAGGCTCTGGTGCAGCGCCATGAGACGCTTCTCGTCGCCCGCCTTGTGGGCCAGGTGGAAGAGTAGCCGGCTCTGCAGCTGGTTCTTTGGGCCCTTCAGCACAGACGCTTCGGCCTCTTTGTACAAGCCCAGATGGAACTGGCAGCACGCCAGGTAGCTCCATACGTCCTGCGAAGGTCAGACGCGCGGAGGTAGTGAATCAGCTGTTAATCGGTTACAACCAAGTTTGAGGATTTTCTCGGATTCGTGATTTTTTTTCTCGTAAGATTTACAAACTTCAGTGGCCTGAAAATGTTTTAACGCAAATATACTTTCCGTAGATAAAGTATTAATCACTCAAATATTCATACATTGCGTAACATTGCAAGAGAAAAAAATGCAAGCATATAGAAGATTTTGGCAGGACTCCTGGAGGCGTTTATGGCAGAAAAATTGCAGTAATATTCTTGAGCTTCAAACACCTTGCACAGACGCCTTTTCTTAATTTGTAATCAAAATTTGATGTAGACACGAAAAACGATAGTCTCAGAATAAATTTTCTGACAGATGCCACTCAGACCACATTATGCGAAATTCGTAAGGCTTTCACGTGACCAAAACATTTTTCTCTCCGGATTATTGTAGCAATTTACTGTTTTAAATGCAATACATCAGGACGATTTTTTTTTCGAGTACACTGGAGATGGTCGCCAAAATGGCTGTGGCGTTTGGCGTGGAATGACCGAGCTGGAGTTGTGCCCAGTTGTTCTGCTTGTACGATTCTTTACACTCCAAGAAAGAATAATTGAAGTCGAATATACGATGCGACATTAACACATTTCAACAAATGGGTTCTATCCTAGAGTTTGGGTGTACCAGGTATGCGTCCAACTGACCAAGGGAGGCGGCATCGACTTGTCGGCCATCAGGTCCTGGTAGATGCGCATGGCCTGCCGGTGCTGCCCCAGATGGAAGGCGCAATAGGCCGTCCACAGGGCAGCCTCGAGACGAGACGACTGGGACGAAGATGAAGAAGTGCCAGTGAACTCGAGCAGAGCCATGGCCCCCGTGAAGTCGCGTTTCTCGAGGAACTCCTCTAGGGTGGGCAGTCGGGACTCGGCTGACTTCTGCTCCCGCTGACGCTCGGGCTTCAAGCCGTCGCCGTCGGCGTTGCCCGACGACGACCCCGACACTGCGGGCTTGGTCCGGGACAGGAGCTGCGTGGTGACATCGACAGCAGCGGCGTAGCCAGAAATTTTTTTCGAGGGCGGAGGGGGGGGGGCTTCAACTCCCCCCCAACCACACCTAGCTACGCCAGTGATCGGCTGTAAAATTCACACATTCTGTAATTGCCGATCGAACACAAAACCACTGCTAGCTTCGTCTTGGAGCCGTATGGAGAAAGAGAGAGCTGCATTGCAGTGAAGGTTGAGCTTGGATTGAAATCCATTTCTGCAGCGTTGAAATGAACTGATATAACAAGAAGCTTATATACGATTAACCATAATGAAACTGGAATTAATAGTGAATATTACCTAAATGTGTTACTGTGAGATGTGTTGAGGAGACCTCAACACATCTCACAGCGTATTGATAATGACTGCAAAACCCGGAGTACCCTGCCAAGACGAAATTGTATGACTCCATTTTCTGGCGGAACAATTAACCAGTGGAACAGGCTGACTGAAAAGCTAGTGCGCTGAGTGAACGAAAAGATGCATTTTATTCTGACAGTGGCGTAAAGAATCACGCGGGCGGCGAAAGATCAAGGCGGGTCACAGCGCTAACAACTCTCCCTTTCTCCCCCTTTTCTTGAGCGTTGTCTATATATGTGATCACGTGCAATAAACACTGAGTTGTTAGCGTTGTGTCCCGTCTTTATCTGTAATTCTTTGCGCTAGTACTGTCTGAATTATGTACTGCCAACTAGGCCATGTCTGTTCTTTTGTAGTTTATTCGAAGTCTCGTGAAATCATAGAAGCCTTTCACATTAAGTGCAACAATGATGTTTGCATTTCCACCCCATCTATCTGTCTGCATGACTGCGAATTTAGCCTGCTTGAAAGGAGTGACAATTATCTGTAATGCGATGATGCGCACGCAGTCGGATTACGTGTATTTATTCTTTTCTGCTCAATAAACCCAACAGTTGTTAGTCCAGCGCCTGTCCTGTGTAGTCCTCCTTCTCGTGTCGTCGTCTTTTTGCGCTGTTTAAACAATGAAGTTAAACCAACTAGCCCAATTTTACACACTGTTGCAGTTTATTCGAAGTCGTCACGGGCGCCTTGCTGTAACGCCTTTGGGTGCTGCGGGGTAATCTTTGATACACAATAAAGAATGTAATTATAGTGGCTACGTGCCTAAACCACGGCGTGATTATTAATTTTTGACCACCTCAAATCTGCACCGGTACATGCTCGTGTATTTCGTTCTTATCGAAATGCGTCGCTGTCGTGGCCTTCAATTGAAACCGCATTTTCAGATATCGTAGTTGCCATTTTAACTGAAATACGTAAGCTTCTGTGTGCTGGTTGCACAATAATTAAATTTGCAAGATTGAATTTGCCATCCTTCCGCGCCTCCTGCCCCAGACGAATAAGGAAGGTCACGCCCCTGTGCCCCGCCCCTTTCCATTGTTAACTCCTATGTAGTATGTAATCGCACCTTCAGAGCAGTTCGATCTGTGCATGCGAAGAATCAGCTTGTTTGTTCTTTCAAGATCCCTCTCTCTCCGTTCCATAGACCCTGACTTAAAATCAAGACTTCCGCGTCACCTTCCTCGTCACCCTGAAACACTGTATCATCGACTACGCGTCAACGCAGCATTCACCGTTAGTTACATGTGCCGCCTTGGATTGACCACTAACCCTTACTGTGACAACAGTTGACGTATTAGAAAAAATGAAACATATTTTGTTAAATTGCCAGGCATACAGAGAAGAAAGAACTAATCTCTAATGTAGAATAGGTTCAACTGCCCTAGCACCACTATACGAGGGCGGTCCGATAAGTACTTAGCCTCACCGCGAGAGCGTGACTCTATCGCATGAGACATATACTGACGTTAAGTACGCTCCCTTAGAGGGACACATGCGAAGGTCCAGTCGAATCGGGCTCGCGGTTTTGTTTTGGCCGCTTGAGGAAGCAGGTGATGTTCATGTGTCCGTTAAAAATGGAAAAAGAGCAATATATCGGTCGGTGATTCAATTTTTGTTTTTGGAAGGGAAATCGTGCAGCGAAATCAAAGAGCAACTGGATGCCGTCTACGGTGAGTCTTCTCCTTCGATGGCAACCGTAAAAAATTGGTTCGATGAGTTTAAACATGGTCGCACGTCGGTTTTTGATGAGCCTCGCCCAGGGGCCCCGCAAACGGCTACCACGGCCGATAACGTGGCAAAAATCCACGACCTCGTATTGGCCGACCGCCGACTGAAGGTGTTCGAGATAGCTGAGACAGTAGGCATCTCAAAAGACCGCGTGGGTCATATCCTGCATGAAATTTTGGGCATGAGAAAGCTGTCGGCGCGATGGGTGCCGCATTTGCTCACTCCGGACAACAAGCGCGTCCGTGAGACCACTTCAGAGCAGTGTTTGAAGCTGTTTAAGCATAATCCGAAGGAGTTCTTGCGTCGTTTTGTGAGCGTCGACGAAACATGGATCCACTGGTACACACCAGAGACCAAAGAACAGTCGAAACAGTGGACTGCACACGGAAAACCTGCTCCGAAGAAGGCGAAGACTGTCGCATTGGCCGGAAAGGTGATGGCCACCATTTTCTGGGATTCTCAAGGTGGGATCTTTGTCAACTACCTTGAGAAGGGCAAAACGGTGACAGGACCCTACTACGCGGAATTGCTGGGCTGATTCGACGCCGAATTGCGAAAAAAAACGGCGACATTTGGTGAAGAAAAAAATGCCCCCACCTCCCCGAAGGGAATCGTGAGGAAATGCGAATGCATTTCTTGCGCCGAGAGTACACGGCGCAGTAATTTTAATGGCGTAAATTAATGACGAGACGAGGATTTGTACCGTAACCATTTATTTACACATTCATCAGCACCTGTTTGTGTTGTCATTGTACCTGACGGCCATAATCTCAGCCTTGTGGTCGCCGTTGGCGTTTCACAGCGGCGTCTCGAGCACACATTTCGAGAGGCGCCCAGCCAGCGGACGGGAGAGTGGGGCGCAGGGAGGAGAGAGAGCGAACGGCGAGAGAAGGAGCGTCGAAGCACTGCACCCAATGCCACCTAGAAGAGCGGTGCGGAGCCGGCGCGCGCCCGCGCAAACCGCGGTGAGGAGGCGGAGCGCGCGCAGTCACGTGGAGTGTGACGTCGCTGCGCCGTTGCTACAGACGCTCCTCTCCTTTCCTCGCGCCGTTGCTATGGGACGGCGGATTCAGGGTCGCTTATAAAGTGCATTCGCACTTAAAAGGTGCTCTTCCACCATGACAATGCGCCAGCTCACACTTGCGCCGTCGCCATGGCTAAGTTGGTCGAACTAGGCTTCGAAATGGTGCCCCATCCAGCGTATTTTCCAGATTTGGCCCCGAGTGATTTCTTCTTGTTTCCCAACTTGAAAAAATCACTCGCCGGACAAAAATTTGAGTCGAATGAAGAAGTTATTGCCGCCACAGAAGCCTACTTTGCAGCTCAGGAGAAAACGTATTTTTCTGACGGGATCAAGAAGTTGGAGGATCGCTGGATCAAGTGTATAGAGTTGAAAGGGGACTATGTTGAGAAATAAATCGATACCATTCCAAAATTTTCGTTTTTCTTTTGAAGGCTAAGTACTTATCGGACCGCCCTCGTAGATCTCGGGGAAATACTTGGGCATATGTCTTCTTCTCAACAACGTCAAATTTTTAAATTTCTGTTGATGCTCTTCGAGGTGATTAACTTAATTGATAAACTGTAAAGTGACTTTCATCACAGCCATCGCGTTCTCACGACGATAATGCATTTTTCTTTCTTTCTTTCATTTTCTTTTCCTGCCCTCCTGCTCCTAGGGCCTTTCTGCGCACGTAGTTGCATTTATATACGCCGACAGAGTTCTCTGTTCTTCAATGGAGAGCAGAGAATTCTCTCTCTGCGCTATTTGTGTTTCTTTTTATTATGAAGTTATGAATATTAAGGCGTGATAATCATTTTATATCAATAGTAAAAGAACAGCAAAAAAAGAACTATTCAGACCGCAGCAGCCATGCAATTTGAGTAAGCATGTGAGGTACTCGGCTGAGCGCAGAGTATAAAAATCAAGATTTTCTCTAAAGTGTAAAAATATTTCCTTTAGGATGATTTCGTACGTGATATTTATGCACAATGTCGTTCCGTACAGTACCAATAAAAATACAGATAAACATATGTGCGTACATCGTCACTTGTAAACTCTTAGCAACCTCTTCATCGGCATTTCTTGTTTTCGCTAGGTTAGCTAGAGTAAGGAAGAATGTTGGACGGTATACTCATAATACGATCATGACAAGTCACACACCGGCTACGGTGGCTGCGGACTGCAGCGGACATAAATAAATTCCATGCAACAAAAAACCGACACGCTTACCATATCTGAGGTTCTCGCCGGTTCGCTTAGAAGTATGATTGACGTTCTGCTATGTCTTCGTTGTTTCTTCTTTTAGGTTGAATTGTTTTCATGCGCAAAGCACGCAACTACAGCAACAAAAACCTTCGCGCGCGTGTGTGTACTCCGTGCGCACGTCGTCGCCATGGTAGCAGACGACGGGTGTACCACGTGACCATTCTGTCGTGGTACTAACTCGCGGTGGAACAAATACTTTATTTGTACGCGAGTCACATTTATTTGTTCGCGTATATTTTTAGAGCTTGTCGACAAACGCGGTCTGAATTAATGTGATCACAGCGAATGCGAAACCACGCCTCGGCTTGTTGTTTATATTCAGCCCTGGAGCAGCGGGTAGCTGTGGTGCTGCTTGACGATCCACGTGTTGTTTGCGATTGTCGTGTAATTTCCCTGGACTGCTTAGCGCTGTAAAAAATGGGACGCAGAATACCGAAGAGTCGCCGGCACAAAAAGCTGAAGTCTGTTGACCCCTTTCGGAAGGATGCTGGTGCGCCTCAGAAAGACGAGTGAGTCGACCGAAACACGTCTATCGCTTGCATGCGTATGTCTCCCGAAGCGTATGTCGCTAAATATTTCGGTGTAAACATTCGCCACATTTTGCCTTCGTTGTGTGAATGAGGGGGTACTAGTTACGCTGGCTGTAGTGTTACCACGATTTCTTTTCAGTTGACTTTCGCACATGTTTTCGGGAAGATCGCTGCACGCATAGAGTTAATATATTAACTCTATGGCTGCACGTCGGACTGCCTGGATGGATGGTCGCACTTCCCTCACTTCCCTCTCGAAGTGCTATGATGGCGTTATTTTGACGTCCGCGCCATCTGCTCAATCTAGGCGTAACCTGTCATGGTGTCTGATGGTGTCCGCCATTACGCAGTCGTGAGAAAAGTGGACGCGAACTTGGCGCGCATTCGCCCCATTTTTGAGCATGGTTGGTTTCTGTTGCGTGCCGTCTTGTCGTCAGAAGTTTGTCAAGCAAAAGAATGACCCCGGGTGCACATTTGAAGAAAAGGTAAGCCTACGTTTCCTCATGTAGCAACAGCGGGTGTCCGTTCGCCTGGCCACGTTTGATTTTTGCATAGCGTGGGTAAGGTCTTTACGGGGCCATGGTCTGCTTTCGCTTTTGTGGTCGCATTTACAGATCCGTTAGGGCGTACGGCATTTCAGCAGCTACTTCATGTAGCGTGCTTACAAACAAAAAATAAATAAAGATGCGTCCGCTTTTGCATGCACTTCGCTTGGAGCGGAGGACTAAAGTCATGCGCGCAGTCTTTTGGCTTGTGTGTGTGACATGTATCAGCGAATGAATGTGAATGCACGTAGTTGGCAACTGATACAGATAAGTACATTCGGAAATTTAGCGGCATATGTAAAGAAATAGAGGGGGTGGGGGGACATTCACTAAATGACAAATACTCACTTCAATGAGCCAAGGAAAGTACAGGAGATGTTATATGTAGTAATTATTATATAAATGTAAAAAAAATTAAAAGTGGATGAAAAGACAACTTTTCGACTTGTGTTTTTGTCCACTTCGCATTTATATCATAATAACTACAGATGACATGCCCTATACTTTCCTTTGCTTGATTGTCTGTTCTCATTTTGCTTGATTGTTGGTTAGTTCTCATTATTGTTGTGTTTAACAAATAAAATTGAGCCCTTAAATTGCCCTTCTCTCGTAAATGCCCTCACTGTGTGTTTGTCAATGCACAGTGGGTGTAACGAATTTCTGATTAGCGAATACTTCAGTTGGACGAACTTGATGAATTGACCCGGGCTCATTTCTGGAGTCAGTTTGACATTCTGCGCTGGCATAGGCAGATTAAAATCCTGTAACTCTAGTTGAGTCTGTAGGGTGCATTGGAAAGCTGCAAGACTTAGGGTCTCGGCATAAAGTTGTGCCAGAGAAAATGCGCAAACACAGACTTTCTGGACAGCCTTGCTACTTCTTGCGCCATAAAAGCACCAGTGGAAACTGAAATCGCAAATTCTTTTCCAAAATGAGATAGGCAGCAACACAGCTGTTACGCACTCCGTATGTATTGGCGTACGTAACTCCATAAATTGCATTTCACAATTGTGACTCTGATGTCTCCTGTGCCCTGTGCTGTTCCATATTCGAGCGAATGTTCAGTTGAGTAAACTTCCAGTTAAATGAACTATTTCACTGGATCCCTTGAAGTTCGCTCAAGTGAGAGTTCACTGTATCTAGCATATACATGCCAACTGAACTGAACTGAACTTTATTTGGTCCTTGAAAGAGCAAGTCACCCTAAGGGGGCTCGTCCGCGTCCACGGCGAGACCGGTAGGTGAAACTCGATGGCCAGGTCGTGGGCAACTTAGAAATTGGGCTTGAGGATCACTATAGTCATGCATCAGTGCATGAATCAGAGCACTGATTGGCTGCATTAGTATACAATGAAATTTAACTTCGTGGACCACAAGTTAGCTCAGCGTGAGCAGACACTGTAGAAGCACACAAAGCAGTGTCAAGCTCGTGCAAGGAGTTTGAGGTACATTGCCATTGTCCCAGCTTTTGGGTTCTACTTGTTCTTTTTTATGCATCATACTCTCGTTAAGAACGTGCTCAGCCTGGTATTAGCTAATAGTAAACTGAATCTTTTCCAGATTTCGTTCGTCCGCTTGCCCTACAGGAACGAGGAGCTGCTCCAGAAGTGGCTGGAGGCCATCACAAGGGACGAGAGCAAGGAAATCAAGTTTAACTACGCGTCGGTACTGTGCTCAAAGCACTTCGACGAGGACGACTTCTATCGCGGCTACGTGAACTGGCAGGCGCCACCTCAAGGATGGCGCGGTGCCCCACATTTTCACCGGCAGGGCGTCTAAGACGGGCACTGCCGAACGCAGCCGTCCCGTTCCCAACGCAGCTGCGCTCATCAAGAAAGTCATGGGCAATTCCAAGTACCGCATGGTGCTGAGACAGCTCGAACAGACCCCGTCTTCAGTTCCTGAAGTTGCGACAGATGCGAGATTGGAGCACAACTATGACTCGTATGTTGTTGTCGAGAGTTGTGAAGTTGAAGCTGAGGAGGAGGAGGCAGCTATGGATTGCAACACCGTGATTATGGATCCTGTGCACACCTACTGCAAGCCAAAGCCCAAGGGTAGAATAGAGGAAGAAGACCAGCCAACCGAGGTGTTGAACCGAGATGAGGCCTCCCCAACATCAATGTCCCACTATAATGTGCACTTGATGGCGTCCAGCACGAATGATGAGACGAATTTGGACTTAGATGCAATGACGATCGATATTGAAGATAGTAATGCGCGCATTGATTCAAATCAGGGCATGGCCATTCTTCCGGACGATGCTGTCTCGGAAGTGCACTTTGAAACGGACAGGAAGGTTCCCATAGAATTTCTAGATCTTCCCAGCCACGTCACGCCTGGTCCTGTTCACTTGGAGGACGCTCACTCCAGCAATAGCGAGCAAGCGGGTGAGTTGGAAGGGCTTCCAAAGCGTGTCTTCCAGCTGGAAAAGGAGATTGAACGGATGAACCGTGTCATAGAGTGGTACCAGCAGGAGGCGAGCGATGCAAAAAAGGAAAAGTATCAGCTGGCAAAGACGGCAGAGTTGCTCGAGCAGAAGTGCCGTAACCTCGAGAAGTGGCGCTTCACAATCGAGAACTTCCGTCACAAGCCGAAGGACGTGCATTTTTACACTGGCCTTCCGGATTACGCGGCATTCGAGGACTTATTCCAGTGCTTGATCGGCAACAGGGTGGGGAGGGTAGCGAAGTCGTTGGGCGAAAAGCGCATGTCTAAACGTGAAAAGCTTTTCATGTTCCTCGTTAGGTGGCGGCTGGGACTGCCCGAGCGAGACTTGGCCTTCCGGTTCCATCTGTCGTGCTGCACAGTCTCTCGCATCTGTCTGAAATGGATCAAGTTCATCTACCAGAGCCTGGGGCGTCTCCGGTCTAGCCATCGCCTGCGCAGAAAAGGTCCACCGTCGACGCGTAGTGCGACGGAACTTGTTAGTGACTGCAACCAGAGTACATCAGACTCTAACTCCAGGCAGGAAGAGCTTTCAGATGGAGGCAGAGTGGTTAAATCGCTCTCCTTGAATACCGCCACGATATTCGTGTGCCCTCCCATGGACATGGAACTGGCGAGAAAGGTCACGCAGGCATACGACCGTCAGGAAGTGCCGTGCAGGTGACGGCAGCGTAGACGTTGAAGTCGTAGACATGTTATGCGAGGCGGGCCTTCCGTTGAATACATCGCGGCTTCTGGGCCAGCACCGGTTCCCTGGTGGCAATGTGCCAACAACAGACGATATTGTGATCGCTACGTGACGACGTGGAGCGTGCGATCCCTGAGATACGGAACTATCGCATATTTTATCAACCCTTCTTGCCTTCACTGCTTCCACTGGCAAACAGACTGCTCGCAATATGCGTGGTGCTCATCAATTTCTCAAAGTCTTGATTTCACTTTTCCAGCTAGTGGCTCTGTGCCTTTAAGCGTGAAACCCGGCAGTTTGGCAAAAAACGCGTGAAAGTTTTGGCATGGGAAAGACAGCCGTGTTACCCCTGCATTCTTCTCTGGCTACATCTACGCATAAGTGCGTCTTACATTTGCTTACACAGAAGTATGTCGTGCGTCTTGGATAAATGTTGCACACTGTATGGGTTAATGTGGCACGTAGTTGGCATGTGCATTTGCATAAAAGGCATCAAGGTAGGGGCAAAAGGGCTGCAGATGCCCTTGAAAAAGCAGATAACTGTGATACACTTATAAAATAAGGAAGGTAGCACCAACATAAAGGATATTTTGTGTTATGCCGTCACGGCTGTCAACTCTAACCTACTTGAGACTGCCTGATGTACTGTGTGATTGATGCCCAAGATTGGCATAGTATAAGCAGCTTAAGAACATTTCATGTCGTGTTGCACACGTCCTCTTTGCTTGCAAATAAAGTTCAGAAATGGGCTTAATGGAGTATGAAGTTGTTTACCAGAAAATGTGAGAGCGTATAACTTTTGTACCCTGTAATGCCAAACATGTCACAGAATATGTAGCAACAAGTGCAGAGGCCCAGCTGTAAAACTTCAGAATGTACTGGCCATTTTACACGGTTTCATATTTGAATTATTCAGTGTAACTTGTTATGGTCGGATGTGCAGAACTGAAAAGTAGATCTTTAATCACAAGCACTCTCCATCAAAAGTTAACGGGCCTCAGGTCCTGTAAGGAAGCTGAAAGTGATCGCTGTTTCAGTCTACAGGAACACTTGGCGCTGGTAGTAGTAAATTCACTTACCATGTGCCAGTATTCTGACATCCGTATTTTCTCATCGGCTGACAAGTCTCTTGGGACTTGTGCTGTATTCAACGTATAGTTACTTGCCCCTGGCTGCCATATTTGTTTTCGGTACGTCCGAAGCATTGTATGTACTTGACCAAAAGCATGCGGACCAGATGTTCTGGAAATGGCTCGATGCATCAGCTTGTACCTGAAACTGGTGACTGCTGTGCATATTTCGCTTTGAAAACATTGCAATGCAATAACCAGCTGTCACCTTGCTAGTCTTAGTTTCCAGGAGTTTCCTTCCTTATTTGAGACCCACTGATTCGCATGGATCCTAATTGCAGCTGCGCATGCCTCAGTGAGAAAAGTACCAAACTTTTCGCTCGGAAAAGACTTTCTTTCACAAAAGTGTGTTTAGCGTGTACAGAGCTGTTGTACTGCAACCCTGACTGTCATTTGTTACAGCATTAACAGATGGCTGTGAAAATTTACCCTAAACATTTGCTTGGAAATAAATTCCTGTATTTGACTTCATTAGTGTTTTGTTGACTCTGTAGTCATTTAGCTCATTCACAACGGGCGTACAAACATTGACCGCTTTCAAAGCATCACTTACGAGAGGATGGGGTTGCAAAGCTGAGGCACTTAGCTGCTGCATCTTGTGATGCATGTGTAATATACTCCTGGAATGAACATCACATAAATAAAATTTGCATTGCCACTGAAACACAGCAATATATGTGCCTCCCTTGATGAACAGCTACTATTGCTTCAATGGGAGCCCTTACCTAGCTGGAAAAGGAAGAAGGCTATTCACTGTGATGCAGTGTTCAAGTTTCATTTCATTTAGTGATAGTGTGTACCTAGGTAGGTAGGGCTATTGCCGGATCACACACAAAAAGAGAATCTTTTACAGCGCCATTTTCAGAAACTGTGCTTATGGTTCTTTTTTAAAACGAGACTATCAGGGACTGAAAGTTTGGTTCCATCTAACAGGAGTTTTCTTTACTGAGGAGGATGTATGGCAGTACTGCAGACAAATGCAAAATGAATTGAACTGGAGGCAGTTGTTCTGTTTAAGCTGTTTCCTTAACCCTTTGTAGGTTTGCCTATATTTTTGACACGTTGATATAAAAACCGGCTGTGGTATGTTGATATAAACTACAAAGAAATAGTATAAAACAAATTTCATCAAAATCAAGCCAGTAGTTTTATGAAAAAAAGTCCACTGACTTCTCATGAGTCCCACTGACTCATGAGAACGTTCTCAAAAAGTGGGAAAACACTGTCCCACTGTCTCGTGAAGGCACCATCTCGCGATTTCATCAGTGGGTATTTGGGACGAAACAGCCGAAGCAAGTGGCACAGAGTACCGCTTCTCAAGGTGTGCTGAGGAAAGGTGTGGGGATCTCATTTCCAGCAGTAGAACACAACCTGCAGCTGCACCTCTTGTGAGCCTTCGTAGCGCTGTGGTCTGTTCCTGTAAAGCTTACTTCACCGCATGCACCAACCATTTTTTCGTCCATTTGCCTGTCCTTGCTGTGGCTGTTGAAATTGTCGAGTACGGCTGTTGTTCCTGAATATGTGCCTACTTTTCAAGAGGTATATGATATCAAGAAAAATATTCCCACGCACCAATATCCGCAATTACCCTGAGGGATGAGCGTTGCAATTTCGCAGGGGTTGTGATTCGATGCATCTATCGGTCAAGTTACTGTGCAAATTTACAAAAACACATGACTGGAAGCTAAAATCGCCTCTGAAAAACCATAAAAGAAGGAAATTCAACATTTTGATTGGCAGGTTCATAGGTCAGCAAACTCACTCGTGAGTCGACTCACTCAGACTCATATAGAGACGCGAGTCTGAGTCTGAGTGAGTCCGGGTGAGTAAAGTTTCTGTGAGTGTGAGTCCGAGTGAGTTCGGTTGAGAAAAATTTTATTGAGTCTGAGTCCGAGTGAGCCCTAAGGGCAAAACATATTGCATGAGTGAGTCTGAGTGAGCTCCACATTTTTTGCCGACCTATGGTTCTATCTACTCAACTTCAGCATAACTATCAGCCTTATGTCAGCTCGTGTTTATACTCACGTATACACCCACATACTTCAACGCACTACCGTTCATACGTGAGCTCATTATTTATTGATCAGAGGCGTGAGTTGAGGAGGGAGAGGAGGAGGGTGTGCCTTGACCTCCCCCCGCAAACTTTTTCCCGGGAAGTTACTGATAAAATTTTCTCGTGTGAGTCATCTCTTCCATAAAAAGGTCCTTATTGAACTGCAAACTCAGATAACTCATATTTGAAGGTACGAGATCAAAAGGTGCTAAGTAGCGCAGCGATTATGCGAGATATTGGCGTTAAAGGGCATTGACATTAGGGTAAAAAAAGGCTAATTCTAGGCTAACGGACTCATGAGTCGACTCACTCAGACTCAGATCAAGCCGTGAGTCTGAGTGAGTTCCAGTGAATTATATTTTGGTGAATCTGAGTCCGAGTGAGTTCGGTTGAGAAATATTATAGTGAGTCTGAGTCCGAGTGAGTCCGGATGAGGAAAAGTTTGGCGAGTCTGAGTCCGAGTGAGCCCCAAGGGAATGGCATGTAACAATATGTTTCGTGAGTGAGTCTGAGTGAGCTCCACATTTTTGCCGACCTATGGGTAGGTTCTTTCTATCTGAAGAAGAGGAAAATTCATAAGCTATCATAAAAAATTGATCGAAATTCAACGCCATTGTAACACTACTTCCGCCCATCAAAAGCGCGGTAAAAGAATTTTCCTCGATGTTACGAAGACTTTGGTAACATATGAGTGTCTTAGCGTTGCGCTAATTGCAACGGGTGACATGGGAGAAAATTTTTTCTGCAGACTGAAAAGTGGGCCCTCTGTGTCCCGCTGTTGCACAAAGGGTTAACAGAGATTCCGCTGTACTAGCAGATACACGAAAGTCACTCTTATAACATAATCAGTTGGAACACATACATTCTGTATGTCTTGAAAAGAGAGAATGAGGGGGTAGTGCATTGATTATGCAGAAAAGAGTGACATTTCAGGATTACTGAAGCAGTCATTAAAATGACAAAAAAAATACCATTGAGCAGGGAATGTCACTGAAGCCAGCATTTCGACAAGTGCACTTCTCTTTGTCAGGACAGCAACTGCCTTCCTCAGCATCGTGTTCAGGTACCCTGTGCTCACTCTCTCCCACCTTAAGAGTGGAGAAGGAGAGATTGAGGTGAGGAAAAGACTCTATATCTGCAGCTTTATAAAAGGAAAAAAATTGCCAGCAGCCACCCAATTGTAGCACGCTGCTACAAGGAAATCAAAGCTTTCTCAGGACGGAAGCTTCCTAGGTGACAAAAAAATTCGTCACAGTTCGGAGATTGAACCCAGGACCAATGCCTGTCTGGGATGGTCATTCTACCAATTTAGCTAACTGGGCGCTAGCAATTAGTAATGCAAGAATGGATTAATTGACGACTCAAAGCCCATGGATACTGCAAGTCAGTTCTGCAGAATCTTGAAAGGTGGCACAAGAGTTATGAAAGGAAAGAAGCTTGCAACTACCCACGAAGGAAATCTGTTTTGTCGCAATATCTCTGGTCTGTATGACTTGTGCTCACAAATCTACAGTGCAAGACATTTGCTCACCTATGCCTGTGCAGGGTCTTCATCTTATAACTTTTTAAAATTTAACTTTCACAATTCTTTTGCCACCTTGCAGGATTCCAACAGTAACCATTTGCAGGTTTAGTTGGGAGCACGGCACAGCGTCAAGAAGAGAAAGCATGTGTGCAAAGGAGGGAAAGGGTAGGAGGGGGATATTGAGCTAAAAAGATTGGTATGACAAGTAAGGGGTCGGTGTTGCATAGTAAGGCACGAATGCGCATACAAACCCACTAGAAATAAAGGAAGCAAGTGTGTGTGTGCGTGTGTGTGTGTGTGCGCACGCCCAGGGTGTGTACTGGTTTTGTTCACATTAACAGGAAAGAGGGGTAGAGTCATGTTGCTGAGTCATGATTCCTCTGGGATTGAAGAAAATGGCGCCGTTGTACTTTTCCAACAAATACACAACAGGGTGGGCAGCAAATGAAGACGAGAATTTCTTGGTAGGAATGGTTAAAAACAGTTAGTGAAAGGGCTTAAAGGGGCCCTGCAACAGTTTTTGAGCTTGGTCAGAAAACGCTGCTGATCCGTGGTCGAGTATTCTGAGAACATGTGAGCCCAACATTGTAGTGCAGCACGCAACCCAGAATTTACAGTTAATTTTCAAAGTCAGCTCGATATTGGTTGCTCTTCTCTCGACAAATGATACCGTAATTCAAAATGACCGTGTCATAAACCGATAGTCCAAGGCCATTGGCTGATTTGAGCATCGTGAGCTTTGTAGTTACCGCGGCCGCAGCTGGGTGATGCAACATGCCCGCACTGCACTCTATAGCACCGAGTTACACAGAGTATAGAATTACACCAGTGCGCTCACGATCACACTGAAAGTAAACCGCATGTTCAAAAAAAGAAGGAAATGAAAGTGCTTAAGGTCATTACGCATGCTTACGAATGGCCATAGCTTCTTGCCCCCTTCTCATCCTCCCCTGCGTAGCTTTCAGCACGCTCATTGGTATGAAACCTTCTTTTTTTTTTTTTTTCCTTGACATACTTGACGGATACTAAAAATTTTTGTTGCAGTATATCGTGAGGCTTGAAAAATTGTTGCAGGGCCCCTTTAAGTGTGACTGGTTGTAGGTATGCACCTCCTATGTCAGAGAAATTCGAGAGATACCTTCGAAACGTGTATACCCATTGCCTGGAGTGCCTATTTCGGTACATTACATAAAGTAGTGTCCCACAGTGGGGCACTGCATTCGGTTCTGGACGGTCATTTTGTGGTTACACCAAAATTGACTATAAATAACGATCCCAGCCTTAATTATATGTTACGTTTGAGCATGCATTTACACTTCAATGTCGCGTTCATCAGACAAAAAGCATACCGTAAGATTCCGAGCAAGCACCCCCCCCCCCCCAACGAAGTCGAAATTGCCGGCATATTGGGGGGGGGGGAGGCTATCTCGAAACGGCACCAAAATTCAAGATGGCGGCAAAATTTTCGCGCCGGAAAAAAAAAGCCAATGCGCATGGGTTAAAATTTTATTACAGTGAACTTTATTTAGGCCCAGGATTTGTTGTAGCTCTTAATCGCTTTCAAAACCATCGAAAGACTCCTTCAGTGAGTTGCAAAAAACCGGTCGCAGCATTCCGCTTGAAGTCCGCCTCGGTCTTCAGATACCGCCATGGCACGCTTTTCGTGGTGGTTGCTGCTATGGCTCCATGAGTTGGGTGTAACCAGCGTTCAACCACGGCATTTTTTAGTAAACAAATAAAATAAAATGCAGCATTTGACATTCCTATGGTGCTTTTCCTGTGTTGCAGTCCTCGTGCAAACAGACCACCAAAGAGCCTGGAACAGGAAGTGCCTCGTAGCTTCAAGGTTCTGTTTGATGGCATGAACGATGACGAGGAACCCGCCGAAAAGCGGCGAAGGAAGCGCAAGGCATCCAAAAACCTCATCACAGGTGAGCTCTCTGAAGGCCTCGCTAAGAAGGGCAACACCACACTGTGGTGTTGTCTTCCTCTTTCTTCATTTTCGTTGTGTAATAAACAAGAACCAAACTTTTGCACAGTGTTATGCGAACTCACATGTGTCTTCTTTTAAGGGGGGACATTATTTCAGAAACATAGTTCTTATATTTTAAGTCAGATGTTCCGAGGAAGATGGAAACTTGAAGGGACGAATTTGTGTTGACAAATTTTTCAACCTTTATTTTTTAGTGTACTTTATTTAAAGGGGCCCTGAATCACCTTTCCAAGTAATCATCGAATTATGTCTGTATCGGATTCTATTGCCTCCGGAATCGCTTGCCGAACACTTTTCTCGAATTCATCAAGAACGAGCGGAGCAGAGAGATTTGTGACACGCTTTAAGCTCTTTCTTTCTTCTCTCGTCTCGACGTCGAACACTGGAAGCTACACAGGGAAGGATGGCAAGGAGGAAAGAAGTTACATCAACACGCATCATGACCTTGAGCACACGTGATTAAATGCAATCACTTTCTTCCGCTGTGATCCATGTGCATGAGTGTGGCTACTGTATTATGTTAACGCACTATGGAGTGCGGCACTGGCACGTGGTGGCACCCCGTGGCAAGAAGCGCATCTGATCCATGGAGTTTCCTACAATTACCTATAGGGAACTCTGGCACTCAATCGTTCAGCCACCATGGGTACTACACGGATTTGCCTAATCTTCGTGCTGACGGCTTTGAACGCACTTGTGGCTTTGTTTATTGCTGTGTTTTGGCGTTCGTTTCAGATAAAAGAAAGGACCATTGTGAACTTCGTGACCAGATTTGAATTGGTGAGCCTAAAAAGGCTGAAGTGGTGAAGTGGAGCTGCTGACTTTTGCTGTATTTCGTTTTGCGACAAAGCGGATGCAGGCGACGCGGAGCCAAACGGAGCCGAAAGAACGAAGTTTAGATAAATTCGTGTACTACCCATCATTCCCATGCTGGCTGAAGAGCCATGCATTGCAGCCCCCATAGGCACTAGCGCCAGAATTCCCTCTAGCAAATATTGTAGGAAACTCTATGATCTGATCTAATTGCCATTCTTGATTTATGTCGGCTATTAGCCAATAGCTTGCTACCTGTTGTTCGACATCAAACAGCAGGCACCCCGCCCACTGGAGAGAGTGAGGATGGGCCTCTATATGAAGAGAGCACGATTGAGAAAATGTCAGCATCACGCTCTGCTTGTAAGCTCTCCTCGCTGCGCATGAATGTAAGATTTGGCTGAGCTGTTCATAGCAGTGTCTGCTTTCCGCAAGGTGGGTTTTGTCACCAAGCCCGACGGGTGGTTCATGACCTGTTTAATCAAACTTTCAAAACTTGTGTACATTTATGTGCCGGTTTCAAGTGTGCAATTATTTCTGAAGTACAGTATCTAGTTTGTAAATTATCAAACATTTCATAGGCCTTGTTAGGAGCAATAGTTCTTCCTAAACTAAGAAAGTTACAAAGCAAATCAACAAATCGCAATAATCTGGAATGAAAACTGTGTTTCATGAAACAAGCATGGATATTGTAAGCTCACTTGAACAAAACTTATATCATGTTGAACTTTTGCGAGCGAAGTCTGAGCTTGCCATCGTCTCACTCGAGAATGTTAATGCGTTTACAAACACCGCACTTTTCGTGACTACGGCCTCCTACTCTCTTGTGCAGTGCAGCGGTGCAAGATGGAATCCGAGCAGCGTGGCATGACACGCCCGCTGAAGCCGTTGCCCGAGCGCCTCGAGCAGCAGCCCAATGAAAGCGACGACCAGTTTCTGAAGCGGCTAGATTACCTGGCAGGGAGGGCCTTCACCGAGGCTAAAATCGAGAACAAGTTCAACGTGCGCATCGACCGCGACGAGCAGGGCCATACCGTCGTCAACCCCAAGGGTGGCGATGCACTTGATAAAAGCTACGGGGCACGCAAGCGAGAGTGAGTGTCAAGCCTGCTTTATTCTAATGCTTAGCGGTTCGCCTTTACCTATTGTCTGTCCGTTCTGGTCCAAAGCATAAAAAAAAGCAATACAAGGTGTTGAACTGAGCTAGTTGGTACATTGTCAAAACGGATAAAAACCAGTGGGAAAAACAAGACACAGTGAAAAGAAAACGACGGGACAGGCTGGCATTTACAACTGAACACTATTTATACTTGACAGGCTAACTTATGCTTGCTGGCAACCACCTTGCGCACGTGTGAGCAACCATGCGTCGCAATATACAAAATCTCAGCTTGCTACCAGGGCGTTTAGAAAACTCGTCTCTTTAACAGACAGGTGCAATGACGTGTCACTGATGCTGGTGTTCCCCACTAGTTTTTATCTGTTTTTAAAAAAGCAAAGCTCAAAAGGCTAAAGTAGTGTAAACATCAAAATCGGACGGTAAACTGACTGTGGCGTGAGCATTGCGTGCTTGCAAAAAACGCTGTGACGAAATTTCTATGAGGATAGACGGCTTAAAGGTATTTTATTTTAATTTTGAAGTCCAGGAACATAGTGCCTAAAAATCCGGCCCCTAGTAATGACCTACATGACACTGTTCTCCTGCAGGAAGCGCAAGTTGCGTGAGCAAAAGCTGAAGGAGAAGAAGCGCCAAAAGCTGTCCACCAGGCAGCAGCAGAGTGACTTTGGCCACCTCAAAGGTACGGGCAGTGGATGCTTGCAGGCTGTGGTGTTGTATTTGCCCGAATGAAACGTGCATAGGTGTGTGTGAATATGAATTTATTTGGCTTGAAGCAGAGTCAAATCGAATGACAATTTAACGTCGAACATTATCTCAGTGAATAGTTGAACAGTGGAACTTGCTCAAAACTTCGACACGAGTGCTAGATGTTGACAAACCTAAAAGAAAGGGTTGTTCCTTACTTGCCAATATCAAAATTGTTTAATTTATAGACTGTCAGCTTATTTTAAATATCCTGTTATTCACATAATTTCGTGCAAAAATGAACGTTTGAAATTTCTTGTAATTGTGGCAACATAGCAACACAGAAAATGTTGCTAGGGTGCCCTGTCTGTCATTCTACCACCATGCCATCTCCGGTGCTGTTTGTTCTCATCCTAACGATGTATCAACCAGACCAGTTAGACGCACTCCTGATAGAAAATTAGTCTGCAGGTTTCTGCTTATTACTTTTATGTTTCAGTTTCTAATATGCTTAGTTTCATGGTGATAGAGCCTCACGGTCACGGCCACGTTTCTCATTCCTTTGCCATTGCAGTGTTGTGAAGTGCAGCCTCAATTGCATGGTGCAAGTGATTTATCCTGTGTTGTTCCCCACTTTTTATCTACATGTGGGCTAGCCCAATTTTGCTGTGTAAGCGTACAGTTTTGGTAAGCCCGCTTGCCACGGTCCTCAGTCCAGACCGCATGCGTGGTCTCTGAGGGCCTGATTGCCGACGAGTGTCAAACATCCCACAATGCCTGCAGGAAATGTGAGAGGATATAGGTGGCTAAGAAAACAATGCTAATGACTTGTGCATTATTAACTGTGCAAAGTATGTCGACACAGAAAAATTGAAACTGCAAGGTGATGATTGTCTTGTTGTTTCCTTTCCGTGTGTCTATGTCCTTGGTGCTGTTTATTGAAAATGTAATGACATCATCTTGATCAGCTGTCCCTACATTTTGCAATGACTTTGATTACGTGCTAAAGATGACTATTAAGGTGATAATATATCAATGCTTAACACATTGCAACTGTTCCTGCATAAAACTCATGCCATTGCTGTTTCATAACATTTTTATCACATCAATAATCAGTGTTGCAGTCATCAATGCAGACTTTGAAGGAAACAGTATGCTGGTAAAAAAAAGTAATGTTTTTGGAATTGTCTACTCATTTTCCCAAGAAACCAATGTATGTTTCGGTGCATCAAGCGGTAAGCTTTTAGCTTGGCGTACAAAACATGAGCTCATTAAAAACCAGCAGACAGTCTCTTTTAAATACATCCAGGCAATGCACATCATTCCATTGTATAATTAACCAAAAATACTGAGATGTGAATGAGTGCTTTTCATGGCACAATGAGGCTTGATACCCTGGGTGCTATGTCACAGGAACATCAAACTGCGCATTGCTGAAAAGTGAGAAATAAGTAACGTGGATCAGTGTGTTGCTGCAGGTGTAGATGTAGGAAGTGTCCATATGTGCTTTTGCCCACTGCCCAGATCAAGTGGCCTTTGGCGAGGTGGTCCACCATCCTCCAGACATCACGGCCCACGTCCGCAAGGCTGACAGCACCAAACTCTCAAAGGTGAGGGGCTGTGCTTGGTCTGCAATGAGAAATTTGATGGGGTCCTGTGTTTTAGCTGTTACAACCTCGCAAGAAAGGTTTGGCAGTTATTGCTGCGTTAACCTCGCTCAAGCTTAGCTGAAAGGTCACATCATTTGGCCAGCATCGTTCATTGATGCACTTGGAACGTTTTAGTGCGGGCTCAGTCTAGACAAGATTGAATAAACCAAAATAATTGTGGCACTTTAAAGGGGTACTGACACAAAAATTTTGGCCTCGTGTTTTTTTGCTGCAATGTGTTGCTGGAGGCTTGTTAGTCATAACACGGCACATCGTTTGCTGCAGCACACAACAGATAATAAATTACAGGCTCCTCATTACCGACCAGTGTCAGTTTCGGTTTCAAGAACGACAAGCCACCGGGTGCAACTATCACCACCTAGCGGGTGCAGCGCTCGATCACGTCAGCACACAGAACTGTGATGCACTTCTGCACGTTTCGCGAGCAGCCGCTGAGAAGTAGGCTGCTGGAGTGAACGCGGCAAAAAAACATGGCAGCTATGACGTCATTATAACTTCTTGCAGCGTGGTCACGTGAGGGAAATAGGGGCTCACCGAGGGTCACCTTTGAGGGTGTCAGTGGCGCGAGGGTGTCGATCGCTCACGCAAACTTCAAAATTCATTTAGAATACCTTCCAAGCTATGTTCGCTGTTGATATTTTGCAGACGATATATGCATGTTGACGGGAATTGATCCCGCAAGCTATCTCGGCCGCGAAATTTTGTGTCAGTACCCCTTTAACAAGACACAGGTAGTGCTTTAGTTTCAATGAGTGTATCTTTAATATTGCTATGCTCTTGTTTTGCTATTTTTATGTAACCGGTCCGTTACACATATAACCACTGCCTTGCGCAAACCGCGCTCGTATGTCCGGGAACCTTCCAGATTATTTTAGAATCTTCTGATAGACTTAAGCACGCAAATGCAAACAGTGGAGTTTATTCTGGAGCTAACGTGGCTGCCAGCGGTAAGGCTTGAATGTTTTGTTTTTTGCGAAAAGACGAGTTGTCGACCTTCACGTCGTATCATTGATCGTACCCTGGAGTGCCACGCTGCGGTTCACAAGAGCTGTTGATTTCTTCTTGTTGAACATAGAAGGAAGGTTAAGATTTGCTGATATGTAGCACAGATCTCTCTTGTGTCAAATTTATACTCTAAAACATTTGATTCTTGCTTACTTGCAAAGTAACCTTGACATCTTTTTGTATTTCTCACAGCTCTGTTACAAATTTTTTGTATAAGTACAGCAAACCTTGTTATAATGAAATAGCATTGGGACCATAAATTATCTTGTTATATCCAATATTCGTTGTAACAGAAATAGAAGTCGACTCTGAGAAATCAGCGATGTGGCCCAGGCAAACATTTTAGATACAAAAACGCATTATTCTAGGCTTCAAACCCACTATAAATGAGGTAACCCTTACCTGTCTGCTTGTGGCATTTCAAACTAAATTGACAAGAACATGATAAGGTGAAATTACAACAGAGCGCAGTTCATTTGGCAAAACAGGCCTGTGTTCACATTTATTTGAAGGATTTGATGCCTAAGAACATAAGTAAGCTGGCGTGAGTTGTCTTTAAATATTATGCAGTTTAAACTATACCTTCAGATTTCTGAGCCTTGCGCGAACCAAATATTTTTTCGTCACAGCTGATATGGCGGTGGCTGTCACGTTCTTGGTTTCGTTATAAAAAGAATAAATGTCATTGAAAATGAGGCGTGTCTAACTGAAGTTTGTATTTAGTTTGCTATAACTGATCATTCGCTATGGCAGTGTTCGCTGTAACGAGTTTCAATTGTAGTTATTTTCCTATCATATTTAATAAATATGTTTATTGGTGCTAATACTGGTGAAAAGAGAACTTCCTCTATAAATTGGTACTATGCACTTTGATATGGCGTGTTCTGCTAAATCCGAAAGATGTTTAGTGGAACATCCAACAAGTGCAAGGTGCGACCTCAGAAGTAGGCTTGTGCGAATAGTAAATTTTAGGTTCGAAGCGAATAGTGATTTGGTCGAATAATTTCGAACCGAATTAGAATAGTATATATCAGCATGTTATAAAGAAAAATAACCATATTTTCATGACCCAACTAATCTGCACAATATTTTTTAAGATTGAAACAAGGCATGTGTAAATGTCATTCTGTTTGGTTCAAAGGGAAGTGGAGGCAACTTTGAATAGTAGCAGGATTTGACTTTCGGTAGAATGCTAGTGATAGCCTGTAAAATACCTTATGTTTTAAAATTTACTATACTTAGAGCATATAAGCTTTTAAATTTTAAAAATGATGAATCAATGTGAGGGTAATTTGTTCATTTAACCTTGAAGTGGGGCTTCGCGGCTGTGCGCATTTTCCCTGGATAGGTGTATTCAGAATACAGCACCCCTCCACTGCAGTGAAACCACCTTTACTGGGGGTTACATGCTGTTTATATATGTCTATTCGTTCATTTCGAATACTTCTAAATTTTGAAGAATTCAAATTCGTTTCGAAGCGAATTTGAATATTCGGAGTGCTCGAATATTCACGCAAGCCTACTACGAAGCCATTCTGGTGTCATCTCTGAGACCACAGGCCGGCCTAGCTCATCTGGTAGAGTGAGGCTACTTGGCCTCCTCATTTACGTAGCAGAAACCACGCGAGAGCTGCGTTGAAGTCTGTATGAGGTGTGTAGTAGGTACGCTGCATTGTGTGCCATATGCGGCTCAGCTGCTACAGACTTGGCATCGTAGTATGCAAGCTGTTCTTTTCGAATGCATTGTTGTTGTTTTTCTCAGCAGCATGGATAAGTCAAGCAGAAAGCACAACTGAAGGACCATCTTATAGCAATAGAAAGCAGCTATTGTGAACGCTGTTGCATTGGTTGTGAAGTTATGTGTCACATATGATAAAGATTCTTTTACCGGTTTAATAAATTTTCAACGCATCAGTATATGGTTGCATAGCAGTTTCGTGGGCCACAAAGCTACTAGTATCTGGTTAGCATGTTTAAAGTTGTAGGAAAAATATGACATAGTAAAAAAACTGTGGTTCTCCATTCAACTACTAATTATACCAAGGTTTTACAGTATTGGACTGCAGTCTAATTTTCAAGCCATCCAGATCTTGATATATTTTTTAAGTGTAGGTCTAGGCTACGAGTAGATGTTAGCACATGGTGTTTTGTGCCTATCATCTGTCCTCATTGTCATTTGCTGTATTTTCTTGCATATAACCTGTTCCTGCATATAACCCACAACCCCAGCTACAAACCGTGGAAAAAATAAAAACTAAATAAAAGAACATCCCCAGCTTGCTTACATTACCACGCAGTAAGCCATGAAGCCACCTGGTGCATCGAAATTTGCATGCAATCCATATCTCTACTTTAGCTCCGAATGTTCTGTATACATATTTCAAGCAGGTTGTACGTGAAAAAATTACGGTACATTGTTCTTCTTAATTTTCTTCATCCCTATTCAATAGCACAGATTAGCTAGCTGGGGTAATGTTCCTCATACTGACGGCTCCTTCTTCGATATCATCAGATTTTAGATGCGAAGGCATCTCTTGCTCCGGGGTATGTCCCGCGGCATGGGCGTCGGCGTCCGCACTCACACTACGCATGCGCGACTTTCCTCCTTCCCTCTCTCCAACAGCTGCGCGTTACTCTCTCCACTTCTCTACCAGCACCTGCTTGCGCTTCTCCTGCGTTCTCGCTTCTGCTCTCGCTCCGCATGCGCTACTCTCCTCCTCTAGGCCCCTCTCCTTCAAGCGGGTAGAGCGCTGCGCGCGTTGTCCAGCGCTTGCTTCGGTTGACTCCTCTGAAATGCAGGCTCAACATGCCGAAATTCTCTCCTGCGCAACGCCGCGATGAGCGCCAGCGCATGTGCGTCATCTCCCCCTCTCTCTCCTATCCTACGCTGCCCCCTCCTCTCGCACGCCTCTCGACCGCGTTCCCCGCTCGCCCTGTGAGAATTAACTGCCAGGCTAGAGGGAAGACACAATGCGCGTAGTGTTCCTTTTCGCGCTCCACGACGCGAGGTCGGTAGCATGCCCGAGTTCGGTAGCATGCCCAATGAATGCCAACGGAACGCAGTCGTGCTCCGGCTTCGCATCGCCTCATGGTCCCCTTTAGCGGGAGATGGTGTAATTTTTTTTTCTCTGGTTGGTTCTGTAATGCAGCCTGGCAAAAAGGAGCTACTGCTCACCAAGATGCTGACAGGTGACACCGGCGACAAGCCAGACCTGACGGTCAAGCGCAAGGAGCTTCCGGACGGAGACCGGAAACGACTGGAGGCAGAGCGCCAGAGGGCGGTCTTCCTCTACCGCAAGATGAAGGCAGAGGCGGCGCTGAAGAAAGCCTCCGCAACGTGACCAACGTGAAGAGTGAGGGTTCGGGTAGAATGGACTGTACAGATGCATTCCTTGACTTGCGTGACTGGCGACTTCTCGTGCACATCGGTGACAATCATACCTTTCATGAAACGTTGAGAATTCTCCCTCTTTGCTCATGTGTTAGTTAAGAAGCAGCTCACTGACATTGCGCTTTGTTTCATACGTGTTGGGCAATGCTGTGGAAGCTGCGGAGGAAGTTTGATTATTCACGTGTTTACCTTCGCATGTTTCATAGTCAATCTTTGTTGTTGCAAATGCTTACACTTGGAGTTCTTGATCCTGTCATTCTGGCCCTACTCCTTGATAGCCTCCCTATCAGCTTTCAAGGCTGCCCGGAGGAGCAGTGGTGCGAGATTCATTGTGCAGGCCATAATATATTCTTTCATCAACTGTCAGTCCTATAGAGGCACCCAAACTGGGTTTCCTTTCAAACATTCTACCACTTTTTCATCCTTCTCATGAAACTTTGTCCAGCACACGAATTTCTGCCTAATTTATTTGCCCCAACATGCACAGCAAGTAGAATAAAGTTGCACCAGGCAACTGTTTCTGTGAAGAAAATGTGCACACAGTATACATACTGCAGTATGTGATATCGGGAGAACTGGTACAAGCTCCACATTGTCCTCTGTCTGGTGCAATGCTGACGGATTGGAATGCGACAAATTAGGGCTAAGTAATGCGCATACTTTCTAATCCACCGTCTCCAATTTGTGTCATATCGGCATAATTTCAACTCAAACGCTTACTTCAGAGTGAAAATTACCATTAGCAACCACATTCGTAGTAACATGATGCGGTTATTTCGAGAACTTGCACGTACCAGTCGTTATAATTAAAAGAAACTTGACGTCGCGTTTCAATCCGTGAGCACTGTACATTTCAGCCGATATTTGTTGCAATTCTTGTAACATTTTGAATCGATGCCCGTCTCCACGAAACGGCATGCAGTGCCATGGTGCATATGGTGGGTTTTGTGCTGCACGAAATACTGTTTGAAGGAATGCGTAACCATTAATAAAGCTTATTTAAAATGGAAGATATGTTCTCTTTTATCAAATGAACTGTTCTAATCAATTGTACAGTGCTCGTCAAATGAAACCCAAACAGCGGCAAGCCTTCGCATGGTATAGTGCGCGCTGTCCAGTTATCACCATTGACAGGCACGCGCATCCGGTTTGACCGCACTGCTCACAAGCGCGCCTGTCAATGGTGATGACAGGACTGCGCGCACTATACCATGCGAAGGCTTGCCGCTGTTCGGGTTTCATTTGACGAGCACTGTACATACACCAATAAAAATATTGACTTACTATTCACCTCATGCACCACCAATGGGGCGCTGCGAACTGACGCTCCGTTGACACAAATGGGGGATTCGGCTTTTGCCGTCCGCTAGGCTCTGGCTAGAACAGCAACATTTTTGTTATAGTTTGCTCACATCGCATGGCGCTCCTCAATTACTAGCTGTATTTTCTTGTGATAGTTCTATGATGGCTGGCAGCATTACAGGAGGTTAAGATATGTTTACATTTAACGTATCTTTTACGTACGCACAGTCATCGCGGTCAGGGTCATGCCCCCGAGTTACTAGTGTAACTTCCTGGGCTGGATGGCGCTGAAATATCTTACGTGAAATTGCGAACGTCTCACCAAGCGAGTTAACGGGAGTATACACTAACGAGAGTCTTCGCTTTTTACGGCTTATTCGCCAAAGTTAGCGTTGTGTGGACAGACTTGAGTTGAACAAAAATTCACACTTCACTCCCAACTGCAGTAATGTGGACCTGTGTACACAAAACGTTTGCCGACAAAATAAAATTCACAAGTTCACCGACCAGCGGGTTATTGCGGACAACTAGCATAGATTAGGCGAGTTTGGTGCACATTAAAAGTTTAGAACTTGTTACACGTGCTATCAGTGCCGAATAAAACACCAGCAGTGGTGCGCGTGGTACAGTTCGCACCCTTATGATTAGAGATAGATACGTTATTGTGGTTTGCCGCTTGTGAGCCACATTCATGCTTTCGATCGCGCAGTGCTGCCTAATCGGGTGTGTGCACCTGTCAATGGTGATGACAGGACGGTGTGCACTCTACAGTTTCTAATGCTTGGGCAATGCGCTCTGCTGTTTCATTTGACACCGATAGTACAGCTTGGTAAACAGCAGGAAAAATCGGCGAAAGGGCCCAGGAAGACGAGAAAGAGCACTCTTTCCCACCATTCTTTTGGCCCCTTTGCCTAATCATTGCCATTCTTTACCGCGCTGTATAAAGATTGAATATTTTAAGGCGAAAGCCTTACATTCCTCATCAAACGCGAAAATTGACCGTCGGCATCACGCGTCGGCGGCGTCAGCACGAGTGATGCAAAAAATCATCACGTGATGATGTCACAGATCGCCAAACTTTGTGACGTCATCGTGACATCACATCACGTGACGTCATCGCATGTCATCGTCGCTTTGAATTGCCTCCGTGAGTGGCCCACCGATCACGTAGGCAGTACAACGCCTGGTGAGATGTGGAAAGCTTGCAATGCCTCCGATCCTGGAGGCAGTGCAAAATCGCGTTAGGTTCAGAAAGCTTTCGGAGGGGGGCGGGGGAGGAACAATACATCGACTTAAGAAAAAACTTGCAGGGTCCCTTATGTGTTCAGTTAAGACGACTCGAAGTCAAAAGCCATCTTTTTCTTCTCAGCCGATGTATTGATGCTGCTCCGCCACCCTCCGAAAGCTTTGTGCCCTTAGCGTGGTCTTCCACTGCCTCCAGGATCGGAGGCACCTCACCTGGTTTTGCATTGCCTCCGTGATCGGCCCACCTTTGACCAAGCTACGATGTCATGTGATGACGGCATCATGTGATGTTACGTCACGTGACATCAAGCCACAATTTGTGACGTGATGATGTCACAAAATTTTGCAATCTGTGATGTCATAGGGTGACATCACCATCTCATGATTTTCTGCATCACTTGTGCTGTGCCCGACGCTGCAGGACACCGATGGTCAATTTTCACGTTTGATGAGGCATCTAAGGCTTTTGCCTTAAAAGATGGTTTTCCCTTTCAGGTCGTCTTAGGCATGTGGTTTTGCATAAATGACCGTGTGAGTCTTTTGAGTACAATGATCGCACCACACCCTATCAGGAGTTGACCACTGAGAGTGACTTACACTATTTTATTGCAAACACATCTTATTACGACTTCCTCGTGTGAAAGCTTTGTATTCATCTACGTTAGTATGATTACATTAATTCTGTGCAGCATACCTTCAGATGACCGTGAACAAATTAGCAAACGTCGATTTATTAACATAGGGATTAAAATACGTTGCGTAAAAGAACTCCGCACAAGCAACCCATCATTATTTCATATCACCGTCGTGCATCCCCCTTTTCCTAGTGCTTTCTGCCTTCTTATTTCTTGTTTGTTTCAAGTAGTGAAAACTTGGATCTAATCAAAGGTTGTTGCCTGTAACGACCACTTAGTTTATTTGAATGACACCACACATCGTTTGACATGCGCTTAAAAATCTGAACAACTGGAGTGAACCAAAGGAGCAGGCTTGGCAACCGAACACACACAGCACGTGGTATACATACATTGCACTATAACGCAGACACAAAAGCCGAAGCCCGAACGCTGAATTCAGTGATCGAAAATGGGACAGAAAGTCGTTTTGTGTGCACCAAGGCCATAGAACAGAAAAGAAAAGAAATCCTTGCCATGCATACATGTACACACTGATGGCTAGCAGATGACACCTGGAGTAATTGACACTTCACGTGCTCCTGACGGCAACTCCACTCGATTTCACGGGGCATTTTGCTTGAACATTCAGTAAAATTTGTTTTATGAACTTGCCTACTAATCTTTCAATAACTCGAGCAGGCCACCCTGGCCAGCAACGTCAAGCAGCATTCACGTAGCGAGCGCACGCGCGCTAAGCGGCACCAGAGTCCCCGGGATCACGCCACACGCGAGAGGGTGCCACTCGAAGATCTCGAGGCGAATCCTGCCTCTGCAAAAGTGGGGGGTCTAGCAAAGCCATTGATACAAACATCAACGCTCAATGCATGATTGATCGTTTTATTTTTTCTTATTCCACCCCCATTGGGTTGCGTGTAAGAGCCCAGGATCAAACCCATTGACCAAGATCAGCAACCAAACGCCACAACCCCTGGTTCACAGTTAGAAGGTGTGCCATGGACATCATCCAAACGTTGCATGTAACAACAACAAAAAAAGTTCATTTTACACACTAACTAGCGTGAATTGTGTGCCTCCTGCAGCACGTTGTGAAGGAGTCCTGAGACTAGACGAGGCGCATTGGCATCACCGGATGTTGGGCAGAGGCAGCTGTATGCCCGGCTTGGCCTCAAAGAAGGTGTACGACAGTGTGATGTCATTACAGTTCTCTAGCAGTGGGTCAGCCGCAAACTCCGGGTCGATGTAGAAGAACACTGGCATGTCCACCTGCGGTTTAGTAAACGCAATAAAGGCAAATACGGAGGTTAAAAAAGAGTGCATACAGTAAAACCTCGTTAATTCAGTCACTGGGACTGTCAAAAATCTTCTAATTAAGCGGGTTTTCGAATTAACCAAACATAATAAACCGGGATGCAAGGAACTTTAAATTACTGAAAGTAATCAGAGGTGGTCGTTTGCTGTGCCTGCTAGTTTGCGGCTCCAATGGTTATGTTTTCCAGTCGTAATGTAGTTCAGCGCAAAAAACAGGCAACAGATGAGCGAGAGGACAAGGACACAGCGCATTCTTCCAACTAAAGTTTATTGGATTGGGACGCATGTCCCAATCCAATAAACCACACACACACGGGGAAAGCAAGAAAAGAAAAAACCAGGAAGTAAAAACCAAAAGGTGAAATCAAGAAAAGTGCCGATAAGTCACACACTGGTTTTCTTCCTCGTTTTTTCTTTTCTTGCTTTCCCTGTGTGTATATATAGATGTGTCCCAATCCAATAAACTTTAGTTGGAAGAAATGCGCTGTGTTCTTGTCCTCTCGCTGAACTACATTATGACTGACTCGTTCCAACTCGCCCAACAAGCAACGTTGCTATGTTTTCCAGCAATACCCGGTCCCAATTTTGCCGCTAAACCGGGAAAATGGCGGGCCTTGCTGCTGCCAGCACAAGAAAAAAAAGAAAGGGGAAAAAAAACAGTCTCGTGGTCAACTGAAATGCATGCCTGCGGAAAAGAACACATGTTTCACTGCAACACACCGACCAAATTACCCCCACGTCCCTCATTTCTAGACCTGGGGCCCCTAAAATCAAGGTTAAAGATATGTGGGTCGGTATTTTAAAGCAAACACCCTGCCAGTCTTTCGCCAGGCGAAGGAGCGTCGGTGGGGCTGTGTTGCTCAAGCAGCAACTGGGAACATTGCTCACAAAGGCGCGGTTGCGAGCACTGGCGCACGCGATATCTCGACATACATCAGGAGACAGCTTGTGCACTTGCTGTGCTCTCAACGCTTCCTTCACATTTAAAGGACTGACAGCACGAAAACCACTTCAGTCCCTGGAGCGGCCGTATTCCCTTAAACTAGCACTTTGTTGAGTTACACATGATCAGGTCAAAAAGAGTTAACCGCTGGCCTTACTTCATATAACATTCCAATTTGTAGTTATCGCATTCATTGCAGTCAAACCGTGATTTTTTTTTGTGCTTTTCTTGCTTGACCAATGGTCAGAACAACGCTTTGCCCATGTTAACAGTGCTTTCAGCCGCACGTGAACGGTGGACGATAAGACTAGCGTAGGATTGAGCATAATGCATTGCTACCATGCTGGCCACAAGTTGATATGACGAAGAACCCACAAACTGCTTTTGATGGCACAGCAACTAAATGCTGATGGCTGCAAAAGCCTTCAACGACGCTAAATGTTGAAACAGCAAGCCACTTGTTATGACCATCTCAAATGTGAATAATCCGCACTCCGAGCAATTGTCAGTTAAAAAGGAATCGGGTGCCCTCCTTCTCATTCTGCTAATGCTAGGCTCTATCTCTCGGTCTTCATCAATGACGTGTTGAAAATCGCCACGCTTGAATGCTTTGGACACCGTGTCACCCTATTTTCTAACGGTACTTTCTCCCACTGGTGACACTGCATTCCCAGCTGACAGCATACAATGTCGTGGAAAAGGTGCACTCACCTGTTCGTTGGGGTTCAAGCGCTGCTCTTCAAAACAGAAACACTGGAAACAAGAAAAAAAAGCGCAGGGTGATTAGCACACACGAAAATGGCCACAGACGAATCACTGCATCACAGCTCCAGCACAGAGCTAAAAAACATAAAGAAAGGAAAGCAGATTCTCTAATCAATTCGTCCAGTACAGCACAGACTCACCCAAGGGCCATGCTTTCTTTTTGCAAGTTTTGACAAGGTTCTGGTCTTAAACAGGACCATGCAATTTGGCCTCATTTCTCAGGATACGAGTAAGAAATATATACATACATCAGATTGTCCCTCTCTTGTAAGACATCCTTTAGAGCTTTCTTCTGTGGCACCATTTACAAAGAGATGCAAAAATTTTGATTCAGATCAACGACAGTTCTTTCGCATTGGGAAAATACAACGATGTTTGAGCAGTACTCATTCCTCTTTGAAGTGATGAAAACTCGGTGAACAAGAAATGTAGCTGGAGCCAACGTTTCGACATCTTTCTTGTTTGCAAATGTATTTAGGCGATTTCCACTTACTGAAACAGTACCGTACTTAGAACTTGTGCATTTGTTACTTGTTGGCATACACTCAACAAATGGCACCATTCCACGTTGTATCGAGGCTGGAGCCACTGTTTCAACAAGGGGTGAGCTTCAGCGACATTTGTTCACTTAATTCTCATCACTTCAACGTCATCTTCCACTTAACTTCAGTCTTATACGTGTGCCAAGTTCGAAATAAAGGGGTCATAGAATCTGCCGTCCCACCTGAGGGCCCCAGGTTACGTGTTAAATTTGAAATGAAGTGGTCACAGATGGCATCCTATAAAGCGAGCTGATCGCGCGACATGTTGACCACAATCGTTGATGCAATGAGCTTGGCTCGTCCGAATGTGACGCGTTGTGTTCGCATCACAACAACCTCACTTCGCTTCAAATCCAAGGTGCCTGCCGTGCACACCACTCTATACTCGGCGACAACTCTTCTCGACAGTACTGTGGAAGCTGCATAACCGAAACGCATGCCTGCTTTTGCGCCAAAAAATAGTACTTAGTTTACTGATAATTTTCTCATTTGCCTTGCTGAAATAATTGCTGCTTTATTTATCATGAGACTCGAACAGTTACAGGAAGTCTTAGGTAAAATACAGTTACTGTTCCCTTTGCAAGAATGCCTTCCTTTTCTTTCCATTTCCTAGACAGCACCACCTTTTCAGCATGCCCATTTTCCAAAGTAAGCATGGCCTCCGTGACATAGTGGGCCAGTGTGCGGCCACAAACGCGCTGTTTAGTTCTCCAAGAAAATATACTCGTAATATGACACTATAATGTATACTGAACAGTCAGAAATGTTTTTCCCATTCACATTTTTCATGTATATGTTTTTCTAAACGTGTTAACGATGCGAGCGAGCGAAACCGAAATCAGCCGCAAGCTGCCGTACTACTTGCAGAGCAACACAAATGTGCGGAAGCCCCACCTCCGTAGCCTTAGCTACAATGTCAAGACAAGTTGTCGCCGAGTATAGCACCTGCAGAAAGATACCGCATTAACTCTAATGTGAACAACCCTCTCACCTGGATCTTGTTGAAGTACTTTCCAGCTTCGAAGGGTAAGATGTTGTAGGTGGCGATGCCAGTCAACGGGCTTGTCGCCTGGATTGCGCGCTGTGTAGAAGGCCAGCACGGTCTCACCGGGGGCGACCTGTACATGGTAGATGACCTGGTTATCACTATGGTCACAAGTAGTTTCCTCTCCATTATACCTGAGATTCATTGTAGCAATAGAGATAAAGATTAGCTCTAACAAACTGGCAGTCTGGTTCGTGCAAAAGTGACTGATCACGTAGCGCAAAATTTGACACCGGACAAGAGAAGGGACAAGACGAGCGCTTTTTTAAGCGCTCGTCTTCATCCCTTCTTTTGCCCAGTGTCAAATTTTGCGCTATGTGATCAGTTATGCATTACCAACATGCCCAACTTCATGCTCTTGTTCGTGCAAAAGCCTTAGATACAGCAATGCATTATTCATTATTCTTTCTTCAACACTGGACAAGTGGCGCCACCCTTCGTTGGAAGGAGACGGCTTTTAAGGGCTCTTTTTCTTTGTTACTGTTAACGATGCGAGCGAGCGAAACCGAAATCGGCCGCAAGCTGCCGGGTTGATTGCGCGACATGTTGACCACAATTGTTGATGCAATGAGCTTGGCTCGTCCGAATGTGACGCGTAATGTTCCCATCACGGCAACCTCGCTTCGTTTCAAATGCAAGGTGCCTGCCGTGCGCACCACTCTACACTCGGCGACAACCAACATGCCCAACTTCATACTCTTGTTCGTGCAAAAGCCTTAGATACAGCAATGCTTTTCGTTGTAACATGAGCTTCCATAGTTTTCCCTCTCGGTTTATACGGTGATGCAATCAGTCAAATAAGCTTTTTTTCTTTTTTTGCAGTGGGTGACCAAGATTTCCGCAACTGTTTCAGACAATTTAAAAAAAATGTGGTTGTGAATTGTCTTTCGATATTTATTTTCTTTTTTAAGCTGCCTTTCGAGTTTTGAGCCTCATGCCAACCAAATATTTCTTCGTTACAGCCGATATCGCGGCAGCTCTTGCATTTTTGGTTTCGTTATTTTAAAAAGAATAAAGGTCACTGAAATTAAGCGTGACCAACCATCCTATTTTGTTTGCTGTAACTAATAATTCACTATAGTAGTGCTCGTTATAGCAAGGTTCTACTGTCCTGTTATCAAATTCATGATATACACAGAAAATTGTACCATAGTCGAAGAACAAAGAGACACCTCCTACAGAATGCAATGGAAAGAGTTATTCAATGGAGGTCAAATAAGAAGGGGCAAAGGCACTGACATTGATGCAAAATCAATTAATGTAAACAAATGTAATTTTGTGGAGCCTTTCATCCTGAAAGCGTGCAATGGTTGAAAGGGAATAACATAGCTGAGAGCTCCTAAATTATATCTGACCACTTCGGGTTCTATTTAGCATGCATCTTGTGGGGTGTCCAAGCACTCAGGTAGAAAGGACACAATACAGAGCAGTGCAAACAAAAACTCATTTACTGGATCTCCTGTAGAGTAAGCACGTACTTCGATAAAACTTGCTGCTGGACAAGTTGGCGTTGAATCACATACAAAATTTTTAGCGCTAAAGTTGGAAGCAAAAGAATCCTAAGAAAGTGAGCAAAAACCACCCTGTGCTGTGTTCTCTTTTTTCGGAATCCTTGACTTCCCACTTATGCGCTAAAAATGTTGCAGAGTGAGCGAGCTAGCCAAATTACTTGATGAATGAAACACGATGCCGAAAAGCATTCTTGAATCTCTAGTCAGATACAACTTTAGAAGTCTGCACAATTTCCTCCTCAAAGGCAGATGAACACAAGCCTGCCCCAATGGGTGCGCTCTCCAGACTGACGTCATGAGCGGACTATTTCTTTAGTCGCGGAAGCGATCGACTGCAGCGCTTCGGTCGTCGAGGCGGGGCCTCCCGGACTTCTTAAGTTGTATCCAACTATAGAAGGTAAACTTACTCGTAAGGTTATCGAGCAAGTAATATTGCCCCCTAGTATTCACAGCTTGTAAGCTGTACCTTTAACAGAAAAGGCACCTGGTTGATGAATGCATGCGAACTGCCAGGGGGGTGTTGAAGATTCGACCGCAACGATATCACAGCACTCACATTTGTAAGCATGCAGTGGGACGACAGAGCAAGGTACACACCACAATATCCGCCTGGCGTGGCTTGAAGTTCCACCGCAGCCCCGAGCCGATGTCAGCGGCAAAGTTGACCCGGATCTGACGATGGCTCACGCGGTCCATCTTCTCGATTTTCTCACCGGCCTCGGTCGCAAATGCTTGGCCGCCCCGGCCCGTTGACTGCGTTCGAGAGACAAATCACATAGGACCCGATGGTACGCTGTTTAATATCTACGCACAGAGATTACGGCACATGGGTGAAAAGTCAAAGCAGCTCACATTGCATGCGAAGGTGCTCAGTGCATTCGCCAGCCCTTGATACCTCTCTCACAAAAAGGAACTGGAACACCTCGACTGCATATTCTAGGGTGAGTAAAGGCGATGCCTTTTCTTGTGCATATGTAATAATAACCGTCAATTTGATACAGTATGCACATGTAACACCTTCGTGTGTATAAACAGAGCTTAGTCGTAGGTCGGCACTTGTTTGAGTTATTGAGTTATAACAACCTGCCTATACTGCACTGAGATATTGAAAATGGGCACAATGTGCAACTGATCTGCCATTTCTCTCATGACTATGCCTGCTTGGATGACTTTTCTGTGCAGACAAGACACAAAACGTTTTCCAGCAAGAGCTGCACGTGCGTGCTCGCACAATAAGTAAAAAAACAAGAAATTCGGCCTGCACCAGGCATATTTAACCATGACCCATATAATACAGGTGGCATTTCGATGGCGATCAAGCTCCGATTGGGATTGAACTTCTCTACCGCGATTGGCTCCTTTTCGTATCTAGCGCGAACAGGCCAATCGCGATCAGTCTGCTCAAGATTGACGACCGCGATTGGCTCCCTTCCGCGTCTTGCGCAGATAAGCCAATCGCGATCAGTTTGCTCAAGATTGACGACCGCGATTGGCTCCCTTCCGCGTCTCGCGCAGATAAGCCAATCCCGGTCAGTTTGCTCAAGATTGACGACCGCAATTGGCTCCCTTCCGCGTCTCGCGCAGATAAGCCAATCCCGGTCAATGAACTCGATCCTGGCCGCGGCTCGATCGCGATCGAAAGTGCCCGTGTTACACCAGTGTGCTCACCTGACAGTACATCCTGTACAGCGGTACGGCCGCGTAGCTGAGCCCACCGACGAGCACAGTCATCGAAGTGACGTACATGAGCACGGTCCGATTCTTCTTGTCTCTCGCGCCGCCGCTGGCGTAGTACATGCGGCGTGCGCACGGAAAGGTCAGCGTGCTCCTGAGAAGCTTCTCCAGCTGAACCGCCGACCGGCACGCGCACACGCACAAGCTCATGGTCGGGCATCTAGAGTGGCTTACGAGTGCACGCTTATTGCCTGCTAAACGGACGGCACTATGATTTCCGATCGTTACCTTATTACCATTTAAGACGCAGAACTCCCGACTGCGCCAGCGAAAAGCCGCGTACGAATTTAACCTTGGAAGTAAACACGCGCTGCCTGCTACAACAGAAACTGCACATGTACTTGGCTTGGATGCCTATGGTCCACTGGTACCGTTACTGTCCGTTCACGATTTACCGTTATGTGTTTGTTTGAAGGCTTTTACTGCTTTTCTAGTGTGTATTGACGAAAAATACGTGATATAATTTTGTAACGGTGTTATACCGGCTTACTGCGGGTGCCGCCACAACGTGATCCTCGATCATGCTCAATCAGCGGCTCACTGAACGTAAAAAATGCAGGTCTTGAAGGCTATGTTGTTAATGGTTGTAAAATATTAAAAAATACTTGCTCAATTGCGTTACCAATCTCAGAGGCTATAAACTTGTATAAACAGAAAAATTAGCATTTTGAAGTCAAGTCAATCCACGGCTCTTTAACCTGTCACGTGACCATACATGTCTACACGTGAACACGTGCGCGGAGTGCGTCGCAGCAGCCGACTAATCGCCTGCGTTTCTAAAGTCAGAGCCCTGCTGTGTGGTGTGAAATCGGCGGCTTCACGATGGCTTACATTGCTTCTAGAAGTCTACTGTCCAAGCTTTATTTCTTAGAAGGCGTTACCAGGAGCGCCACAGTGCCTTGCCTGCCCGCTCTCCAAAGGTATCGAGCTGTTCTTCCCGCTTGACTCGCATGATCACCTGTAGTCGGCTAGTTTCACTTTCGCGAGCGATTAAATCATTCTGAATGGTAACACTCGTGAAATCTTTAGCTTGCTACGCGAAGTTCACGAGCAGCGGAGCATTCCACGCAGCCTAGCTAAACTCCACAGCGCGAAGTCATTTGATGCGCCTGTTTACCTTGTTTTGCCTCGGATATCAACCGGAATGAATTACAAGTTGCGGCGCAATTTGACGAAACACCGACGGAATGAGAGTAGGGGACAGACATAAGCCCTAGCGTGTTCGTGAATTCGTACACCGATGAAAATAGTTTCAACAGCGGAAAGAAAACGTGCCAACGCGACCTCGCACGTACCGTGAAGGTTTCGTTTAGGTTAATTACAGTCAAGGGCACTAAGCATCGAAACACTCGTATGGACATTATTGGTCAAGCGGCTAATATAGAAGCTCGTCACCATATTTTCTTCCCCTTCAAAGACACTTTCATATCCCTCAACCCTTTATTTTTTTTTTTCGCCTGCCAATGTAGCATGATTTTTTGCCCGCCAGTGTAGCATGATTCGAAGTCTACTTTTTGTGCACTATTGCTCAGACTTCGTTTTCAAGGACCTTATATGTAATGATCTGTACAGCGAAACAATTTCGCCCGAAACATATCCGTACCTTAAAATTCACCTTTAGATTACAATCCTATTACATATGCCTCCATGCAGTTTATAGGTATGTGCATTAATCCGTATGTGCATCTATATAGCTATGCTCTCTTTACCCGCCACGGTGACTTAGCAGCTGTGGTGCGAAGCATGAATTCACGGGGTCAGATCCTGCCCGTGGTGGCCATATTTTGGTGAGAAAAAAAATGTGAAAACTTAGACTCACATTAAGGAACCTGAGGTGGTCAAAGTTACTCTGGAATCCTCCATTGTGGTGTGGCTCATACTAACTATATTGTGGTATGTGTACTCAAACCCAGAATATGATCTTATTTCATTGTGGCAGTTCAAAAACCTCATGTGAAGCCAGAAAACACCTTACACCCAGCAAACGCGAGAGGAAACGCATCCAAGACGTAACACAATGTGACGTACATGCCAGAACAAGAGAGAAGCTTCATGCAGGGAATGTTAAAAAGACAACATTCATGTGTACACTATTTTCAGTCACACCCCAAACAACGCAAACATCAGGAGAGCGTATATCGGGGACCGTTCTCAATCAGGGAGGTTCTGCTTCACAAGAGTTGCAGTTTGGGCAAGTTGGTATCCCGCGACGTTCTGGATGCTTGAGTTGTGCTAAACACTCAGAATGTCATAGGTTCTGCTTAACTTTCAAAGCCAAGCCCTCTTTGTGAACCTCGCCTATATTTTGCCGAGCGTGCCTATTGCTGCAGCTCCCTTGCCAAATAAATCCCTGACCGATCTCAGTCTAGTTGAGGGATCAGACAGGCATCACCCACAGCCGGGAAAGATAAAGGAGTAAGCGAGTAGGGGCAGGCAGGACGTTGGCCTCTGGGGTGATGGTGGGAGAGAGTGCACCGAGGAAAGGTGGCCTGACATTGCTCACGCATTCTGCTGCTCCCATGTGCGCTTCTGTGTATTCAAACAATGGACATGATCACGGACGAATCGGTCGCGTGACTTGTGACGCGACTCGGATCACTTTGCAGGCAGCATTTTTGCGACAGGGGAGAATTTCGGTATTTCTCTCTGAAGATACCACCTGTGATTTGGGCCTCCATCGTTTCGCGAATTGCTTGCGCAGACTGAAGAGGTGCTGTGGGTCACACAATCTGTAGGCTGAATCGCGATTGGGTCTGTCGTGTGACCACAGCAAATCAGGTGCCCAAAACAAATAGTGCTGATAGCTAGCTTGCATCTTTGGACTTCTACCTGACAGAGCACCTGACAAAGCAACAGAAAGAGTAAAGTAATGTAACACCAAGAAAGAATGACTTTGTTATGCTGTGGAATGAAGCTCTGCTGTATGTAGGTTTCAGCGGGGAACATTGGATCTTTTCGGCATTTTTTAGTGACCCTCTCTGCCTTGCCTTGCTTCACTCTCGCACATTGGTTGGGAGTTTAGTTGATGTGGTTGCTCACTTACTTCTCTCTCGAAAAAAAAAAAAAAAAAGAAGAAAAAAAAAATTTAGCGCTCGTCTCGTGTTTATGTTGCTCTCTTGTGTCCCCCGTAATTTTCGCGCTACATGCTCTACGATCAATTCTTACAAACTCGCCCCGATTTCTGTTCTGGTTGCACGTGTGTCACTCTTTTGTGCAGACGTGCTGCCGGTGGGAAAGCTGATTCGAAGGACGCTGATGAGGACGACAAGCCGTACACGTACAGCACAAGCAACGCAGCCAAGTGGAAAGCTGCGCAGAGCTTCCGCACGCCGTAAGTGGTTGGGCAGGAAGCGTTGGCTGCGTTTTTTTTTTTCTTTCGTTTGCTTTCTGAGTGCAATTTCTGTTATGACTCTGCACTGCAATTTCAGACGTGCACGCTTTGAGATTTTGCCCAGCATTTGTAAACCCATGGTTGAAACGGAGTGACACCAACCAAGGTACTGATTAAAGGCAGAAACTTCTTTACTTTACAAAAATTAAAAGACGCAACGTTTCAGGTCCCACTTAGACCCTTCTTTGGGGGTGACTGGGGAGCACTAGAAAGCAGTGTTTATATAGCCTTTTCAGTCACGCCCGTTCTCAATGGTGTGCCGAAGACCATTGGACTTCAGTGTACTTCAATGGAGTGGCACCCAAAATATCGGGTCTTTTTGTTTTTGCAAAGTAAGAAGTTTTTACTTTTAATCAGTAGTTTGGTTGGTGTGCCTCTGTTTGAACGTTAAGTTCCTTCCCAACCAGGTAGAATTCTATCATATGTTCACCTTTAAATCATTTTGTAATCCTGTACCGTTTGCATAAGTTTATACACAAGTACATTAGCATTATGTAGCAGATTTCAGTGCTTCTCTTGCTTTGGCCATTGTGGTGCAATAATTGTTCTAGAAACTTTTGAATTAAGTCACTTGCTTCGTTAGAGTACAGCGTAGTCATCATAAGTATGTAAAAGTGCCATGTCTGTCACCTCTCTTCTCTTAATCTCTTTAATGCAGCCATGAATGTACAGACAAATATGACCCAAGCCGGCTGGCTCTAAGGCTTGATTCACATAGCTGTCACCTGCACATCACGGCACCAGCATCTGCCAGGAGCAAGCGTTTGCTCTACTGTTCCTCTTTAAAAACCAGACTCCAGGGAAGCTGAACAAGGCACTTTATGTCACCAGCATGTTTTATAAACTACCTGGTGAAGAAACACTTTCTTCTGACAGGCGCCGGTGACGGTATGAGGTGCACATGACAGTTGTGTTAATCAGGCCTCAGGCGACATAGCCATCCACATTTTTCTAGCTTATCAAACCAAGCAGCGCAGTAAAATTTGATTTAATAATGCAGCTTAATGAATTTTCTTTCTTGAGCCAGCATACAGGCTGTTTCAGCTAAAAAGCACCAAGTATTAAAAAATTAAGCATAGGCGCTACGCGTCTCCAATTAGCACAGTATTGTTCTGAGCCATATAGAGCACGTCAGAATATTTTTTCCAGCCCGCCAAGCTCAGCAATTAACAAAGATTGCTTGATGAACTTTTTAAAAAGTAACTGTGGAGAAAAGTTTTCAATACAAAAGTTGTAGTGCTTGCTCAGAAACATTGAATTTTTCAGACTATGTTAAGTTAACTCCCCTGCTTAATTTTTTTTTCGGCCTTTCTTTAAAGTGCGCGAATTTTTAAAAATACGACGTGACTGCCGGCAAACGCGTGGCACTTTTAGTGCCCTCAAATGTAAGTTGAACGAATTATCAATGGCTGCTTCACGCACGCAGATCGATGGAACAGGTTATCGGTGACTGCGATGGACATTAAGCGACAAAATGAGCATACCGTTTCAACAACAACAAAAATTCTTCTACGAAAAAGTGGCAGCCACGTACGGAGCAAATACTACATGACAACGTAGGCAGCATTTGATGCAGCGTAGGCATTTTTTTCTTTTCTTTTTTCACCAATGAGGAAACACATTGGAAGGGGCATGGGTGACAGTGTGATGAAAGACCGAGATAAAAGATTCACTCACATGTGGTGGCCGCTCTTTTGTACATTTTTTTTTTCTTTAGGCGGTATGTCCCTATCATCATTTAGCATCCATCGCAGTCACCGGTAGCCTGCTCAATCGGCCTTCGTGCGCGGAGCAGCCTTTGATAATTCGTTCAACTTAAATTTGAGGGCACTAACAGCGCCACGCGTTTGGCGGCAGTCACATGGTATTTCTTAAAATGCGCGCAATAAAGACAGGCTGGAAAAAAAAATTAAGCAGGGGGAGTTACCTTAGCATAGATTAAAAAATTCGATGTTTCTGGACGAGCGCTACAACTTTTGTATTGACGATTTTTCTCTAGAGTTAATATTAAAAAGTTTATTAAGCAATATTTGTTAATTAGCCAAGCTTGGTGGCATGGAGAAATATTCTGACGTGCTCTATATGACTCGGAACAAGTACTGCGCTAATTGGAGATGCGTAGCACCTATATTTAATTTTTTAATACTTGGTGCTTCTTAGCTGAAACACTCTGTATGTCTCCTTCCATCTGTGCGCAGAGAAATCGATGCGCCCCCTGCTCAGCGCTGGTCCGTGTTGGCGAGCATTGCGGCGTTTCTCATCTACTTCTGCGTCCTGCGTGAGGAGAATGACTTGGATCAACAACTGGTTCGTCCCATCACGGACACCGTGCCGGACCTCAAGAGGTTCGGGACACCGCCACCGCTGTCTAAAGAGTGGGTCCCGCCAGCCTGGAGGGACTGATTGCCTTAAGGACAGCGAAGCGAGGATCGCGTCGAGCCCTTCTTCTCTTCCTTCTTTTTGGTGCCGAACTAGCCGTCCCACCTTCCAACACCGGCGCGACTGTGGAACGTCTCGAACGTAGTGGTAGTCTAGTCGGACACTTAGTTTCGTCGGTCTAGAGCACGCTGCCTGTGCTTAGACCTGTGGCACGTTTTAGCTCATCAGCAAAATTTGACTGTGTATCTGTGCCTGCACTGCTTGAACAAGGCATTGTTCACATTTCGTGATATAAAATTAGCTGTTTCAAGAACTGTCCTCGGTCACCACGCAGTGTTGCCAAGATGCCTCTTACCACATAGATTCCTGAATAAATTTTTTCTGCTAGCGAAAGCGGTGAGTGTCAAGACATGTTGGTATGACTGAAATGAAGTGGCGACTCCGCACAGACCGCAGAAATAGCTGGAAAGTGATAAATGGTGCTCCCTAGGCAAATCAAATCATCAGGACATGCTAGGCCGAGGAAGGTTTATTATAAGACATTGTGGTTTATTTGAGGACGCTACTTCTTCCACTGCTGCAACTTTTTCACGAATCTTTGTCCACCTTGTGGGCTTCCACAAAACCGGTTTGCGAAATTTAATAGAGCGCTTTAAAAGAACCTAGAGGAATAGTGTTGAAGCCGTTGCACATGCACAAGATGTAAACTATGTTTGGGTTTTGTGTCGAGCACACCATTTGTCGAACTTATTTAGGAGCCCCAGAACTTGCCCCAGAACTTGCCCCAGAAGATTCGCAACAGCAAACATTGTGGTACCTATTGAAGTTGCTAGTACCTTGTCTAGGATCAAACTGATTGAATGTCTGAGTAACCAATGATATTATTAGCAAGTGATGATGTTATTGATGTTATGAATAAATTAAATACTGATCGTAACATAATTGACAGCGCAACGGGTTAAACACGGACAGAAAGAAGAAAAGGACACAGCGCTGCGTCCTTCTTTCTGTCCGTGTTTAACCCATTGCGCTGTCAATTATAGTTACGATGAACATCTACCAACTAGCCCAACTCGTGATTCTGCTTCAGCATGAGTTAAATACTGGTGTAGGCTATCTCTTTCTCCCATGTTACACTACAGCAATGAGTGGCAGAAAAATAGCGAACATTTCTGAGATTGGCTGTTGATTTGAGAACTCAAATGCCTTAAAGTAGTTGGCCACTCAAGGTTGGGTTGAGGTAATTGAGACTCTCAGAATTGATGTAGATTATTGGTGAACTAATTACCGCTACACATTTTAGAAATGATATCAAAGAACATGCGAGGATTTTTTTTTTCTAAAGGAGCCAGATCCAGAGACCAAAACTGGGCTAAACTTCACAGGAACGTAAAGCACGCCAAAGTGCTTTTCACTTTAAAGACATTTATAATCAGAATGTGGCAATTCCTCATTGTAACGTGGACTCAAAAAAGCAGTTAATAAAAAATGAGTGAAGTCCTCCTGCTGTTTGAATCAAACTGAGCCAGATCCATTAAACCAATGCTGCATCAGCACCTCCTAGCCAAATCAACCAACATGGCGGCATTCAATCTGTTTCATCTGTGACCTAGTTGCTTTGCTATTGTATTTTTGCTCCACAATTACTTTTTTTTGAGCGAGTTGGCACTTACTGAAGGACTTGATGTCGTAGTGCAGACCTCAAATAGAAAGGCTAAGAAGCAGATTTTCCTACTCCTTTTTGCTTTTTTAGTGTTTCTTTTCAAGTTTTGTGCTACAGTATCATGTTGTTCTTTCGCTTCAAAACAGTATACTTGAAATGGAAGACAACAGTAATGAAGATATTAAAAATTGATCTATTAGTTGGAGAAGAAGTGATCCCAAATGGTGCAGCATAAAACCAGCTAAGAAGCTGAGACAAAGAGCTGAAGCATCTTTAGAGGCCTTCAATGGATGGCAAGAGCAAGAAAACGCTGCCGACTGTCCAGAAGGGTGTGCCTGTTACCAGAAAGGACCACCCACTCTACAAGTCTAGTCATCACCATTGCAAACATCTAACAGAGGATGGCACTGACAAAGGCACAAGGATAGTGTTAATTTTGTCGCATAATATTGCGATATCGTTCATTCGCTGCCATTTAGACTTCTTTTTGCGTAGCCAATTCAAGCTGTAATAAAATTTTCCAGTCTGTAAAAGCCAAATGCAAATTTTACTCCTGAATACCGAGGATACTGGGCTATACATGCAATATAGGTTTAAGCTCACTCTCACTCTCTCTGTGGTCTTGTAGAAAAAAATTGGGCAGTTAGGGCACGGTGCAGAGAGTTGGATTTTTAATTCTTGTCAGATAGCAGTAATAAATTCTCTTGGAGCTTTCTTTCTTCTTCCATGTGAACGTTATATTAAGTTCTAAGATCACAGATAGAACAGGACAGAGAAAATTCGGCTTTTGTAGATGCTGCATGGGTCAAAGAAAAGAAAGCCTTTACGGCAGTAGTAGTAGATGCAGATGGACCCACTTGGGATGCTATTACAATCATGACTAAAGATGCGACAGTCGCTGAACAAGTGGCAATAGCATTGGCTTTATGAAATAATAAGTGGACGCGAATTTGCAGTGACTGCTAAGATGGCTATTAGACACTTTACCAAAGGCTTTGTAACCAAAACGGCTGCCCAGCTGATTGGTGAGATGGACAGCCGAAATCCACTGGTTCGATCGAAATCCACTGGTTTTCTGGACACGTGGGGTCTGTTGATCCATCTCGGAAGAATTTGAATGAGCAGGCTAACGCAGCTGCACGAGGACTTACTATCCGTTCACTACGCAACCAGGATTCCAATAATATGCAGGAGGAGAACAGGGACTGATTACTTACACATAATGAAATCACAAAACATTATTATATGAATAGAAGGGAATTCCCAGTGCCACACGCTAAGCTCAATAGAGCTCAAGCGGTGACTCTGACATTGTTACAGAAAAGAACTTACCCAAATCCCAACTTTATTAGGAAGATATATCCAGAAAGAGAGGTACAAATCAATTGCAATAAGTGCAATGACATCATTACGTGGACCATATGCTTTGGCAGTGTCCTGTGGCTTTCACAGACTGCAACAAGGGGAGAGACTGGTGGCAAAGAGTCCTTCACAGTGGAGCTCTTTCAGATCAAGTACAGGCCGTCCAGAAGGCCCACGATATGGCAGTAAGGTTAAACCTTACTGTCCCGACCTGGGAGCCGCCTGCATCAACCTAAGGGTTGATCTTCAGGACCTGAATATAGTTCACCATACCATACTGGGAGACTCGGAAAGAACTGTCAAGCTCGAAGTGAAGCGCTTCACAGAGCTTCTACCGCAAAAAAAAAAGTAGGCTGTATGGCTTCATAAAATATAGTTAAAAACACGGCAGCTAGATTCAACAGTTCAGCAGCATGCACATTGTGTAATACTCTAAGGTGAAAGACTTGTTAATGCATTAAGTTATCCAATCGGGGACCAGACTTCTTGCAAGACACGACTAGCTGCAGTGTCAGAGACGTGCATTTGTTTGCCTTGGTTTTCTCAGTCAATTGCACTGTCCCTCGATGATGTCATGCAAGGACATCATTGCTTGACGCCATATGTGATGGTGTCACAGATTTCGGTGATCTGTGACATCATGACGAGGTCACAACCAACCGTTCCCACTCCACATACCGCTTGCTCGGAGGAGGTCACTTGGGTTTATGTGTCACTTTTCTTGCCTGCCGTGTTTCGCCCAATTCAAGGTCACTGCACAATGAGACACTTAACGCTTTCGCCTTGACTAAGCTGCTCAAGAGGACGAAGTAACAGAAATAAAGTACGGACACGAACTGGAAGGCAGGCTGACGGCCAAGAAAGCGCACCCCCCAAAAAAGAAGGGTTAATATAGTTCTAAATCCTGCGCTAAATGCAGGCTGCACTACTGTGAAACCTGAGGAAGTGCTTAGCACGGGCATCCAGCGATTCCCATTCGTATAGAGTTTCTATTCCATTTACCAAACCGCTGATGACGTCAATGTTTGAGGTAAGCATGTACAGTTTCCCAGCACGAGTAGAATCTTGTTAGGGAGATTCACAAACTCGGTGTTTGACATGCGTGCTAGTTTTTGCTGCTCTTTATCGACTTGCTGCTTGTTACGGCGGCAGTTGAGATACGTATCATCTGCAGCGAGTTCCGTCAGGTTACCTTCCCCTTTCAGATGAAGCGCCGGTGGGAGGAGCAATCGCGCGCTTGGCGAGGTGGTGGCGCCCTCTCTTGCACGGCACGGGTATCAGCCGCGTGTTTCCGGAGCGTTTTTAGCAATTTTAAGTAAATTATTGCGATATTAGTTCTGATTATCTCTGTTAATTATACTATTTTAGACCTTGTTCGCTTATTTTAACCCGGTTTTGAGCATTGCTTGCCTTGTTTTAGGCACTTTATTGTGAGCGTGATCACACTACATGAGATCTACGGACGATAAGCCGGGCCCCTAAAGTGCTACGCACGTAACAGTTGCAGCGCGGACGCTGCGAACGCGGCTCGGAACGCTGCAAGCGTTGAACCAAGCAATGCCTCCTTGAACCAGGTTGAACCACTATCACACACTTCTGAAGACAAGCGCCCCCGAATGACCCAAAAGTTGCAGCGCGGGCGCGCGGGCGTGCGCATGGCGTGCGTGCGCATGCGGCTGCAACGCTGCAAGCAACGCACCATTGCAGCTTAGGAGCATCGACATATGAAACGCCGCAAGCGTTGTTGAACTAGAGTGTAGTTGAACTAAAACCGCTAAAACCCTAAAGCCCCTCTATCATAGAGTTCGTGACTATGTATGAAACTCTATGCCCTCTGTCTTATGTTGAACCACTGTCACACACCTCCGTTGACGAGCGCTCCCTCGCGGCGCTGAGAAACGGCCGTCGGAAACGGTTGCCACACTATGTGCGCACATCTCCCATTCAAGAGGATGAGCCAGATCATTTGCGTGCTTGCGTAGCGCAGGTTGCGTTCATGAATCGTTCGTGAGGATTGGCGCGGTGCTTGGTCGGCAAGTTGTGCCGGAACGTAAATTGTACGCAAAAGCGCCATGGAAAGCGGTAGTGCGTGGACGGTCACGAATAATCTGCCGGACGAGTTACGTCCTCTTGCCACAGCCGAGGACTTCGCGTCTGACGATGACGACTCTGACGAGGATCAAAACGACTACTTGGAAGAAGAAGGCGCCGCTTCGCCAGGCCGCCCTTCGGGCAATGCCGAAGAGGAGTCGCTCATTGGTACGTAAGAGCCGTTAAACTTTGGCGTACTTTTCTTAATATCCAGTTTGTCCACATTGTCTCGCCGGCTTGGAAAGAAACATTTGCCTGGACGCTGTCATCGGGTGCGCGGCGTCATTCTGCGTCTCGTGTGCGGTCGTTTGCGCTGTTTTGATACTAAAGGACGTCGTAGGAACTCGCCCAATCTTTCAACTTCTACTTCGAAAAAGTACGCTGCTGAGAAACAGAACGCTGGCACGATGAAAAAAATGCAGGGAGCGGCGTCGGACCTTCATCGGCGTTGATCAGGAGCCGGCGTCGCTCAGCGCTAAACGAACGCATTAAAAAAATGACTATATATACCGTATTTTAGGCCAGCGCTCTTCAAGCGTTGATCAGGGTCTAGTGTGTACGCATATCCACGTCAGGAACGCTTTATATGGAATTTCCGCGTACGCAGCGGGCACAAATGCTCGAACGCTGAACGCGCGTTTTCTGCGTAAGCCGGACTCTACCACCGAAACCACCGAAACGGCAAGCAGCGCGCAGTCTCGGTTTTCAGTATTTTTTGGTTTGTGTCTATTGTGAGAAGTAAACGCGCTAAACACCTTCGAGGATGTTTTCAGATGTACAGTGTAATCTAGAGGAACATGCAGTTTGCGTTCCTTCTAACATGTTTGTATGTCCACTAGTGAACACAACTTTACCCCCACTACTTGACCACTGTTCCTATTTTTTAGTGGATATCTGCACCGCATTAGCGTCATACCTTTCGGCCTGCTCAAAAACTTGGAAGATGCCATTGACAACTAGTGGCATCTTCCACAAATCATACCGGTGTGGACTGGGGTGCCCTGTTGTGCCATTTCGTCTGATCATTGTAGCGCCTGTGCGCACTGGTGAGATTTGTCGAAGATGCCATTGGAAAACTAAGAGCGGATGCCAATAGTAGAAGCTGAAATGCTGATTGTGCGTCCACTTGGCTGGGTAACTTTTGAAAAGAGATGCACCGGGTAAATCTGTAGGCTTCCTTAAGATCCACAACCGGTCTGTGCACGTGCCAATGTTATAGACAGCCCTACAAGAGCGCTGCCATCTGCGACATGAACGTACCCGAAGAACATGTGTATCGGTATAATCACCATTACAGTAAAACGCATTGCTAGACAGTACAAACCGCTAGGGCTCAAGTCGCTGGACACAAGCGTTTCTTGCATTGCCCCTCATCAGACTATAGGTCACGACAGCCTCTAGAAAGATAAACGCTCGTCAGCATACCATGTGAGCGTTTCTATATTAATTGCAGTTTAATTGCTCTTCAGGTTCAGACACAGTCATGGACGCCTGAGTGCATAAAGAGCCAGTGTGATTGGCATCCGAGACAGGCTGTCTTCTCGGGTAACACTATAGTTGGGTACGACGAAGGCTGGAGAGGCCCCGCTCAGATGACTGAAGCATGACGGCTCATTGCCTCCATGACAACAGAACTAGTCCCTTTCATGTTCTCTGCCATCATCTCCAGCGGTCGAGCCACCGGCCTTCCCACTCGTGATGTCAGTCTAGAGTGCGCGCCCATTGGTGCAGGCTTGCATTCATCCATCAGTGGATGTGTTCCAATACTCATCGTGGACGGCTAAATAGACAGCAAAGTGCCCAGTGCAATTCTCGTGTAGCTGGCAAAAGAGACGACTTGGTGAATACAGCATCGGAGACAAATACGATGCAGGCTACTTTGCTGTCCAAACAAGATGGCGGTCGAACAGAAGGCCAGAAGCTCTCCGAGTAGGTCACCAGCTCAAAGGAAGACATCACCAGTGTTTGTTACAGGCTTAATTTGAGCTACGTTGAAGTGTTTACTTGTTTGAACACAAAAGAAGTTAATAGCACAGCAATTTCATTGGATATTCTTAGCTTTCTCACGTCGATTCGAGGGGGGCATCATATCGTGCGAATGTCACGCAGAAGCGTTCCATTCCTCGGGCGACTCTGGCTCGATGCTGTCTTGTGAGCTGACCACTTAGACTGACTACAGTGCAGTCCAGAATTGGAATTCAGCCATTGAGGGGGAAATGTCGATGCTTTCTAAAGCTGTACCCGACTATAGTAACTTCGAGTGACGATGCTTTTGGGCCAGGTATTCTTGTGTCATGCTCATCGGTGGCATAACCTTCTGGTCTTCCTAGGGTCGAGCCTTGCTGAGATGCCAACTGACCTGGAAAACTGCTTGGCCCTCAATCGTGCCTACCGAGCATTGCTGGAGAGCGCCATCGGCGAGTTGGCAGAAAGGCTAGAAGAGAACAGGTACGATTTGGAAACTAGCTTGGGTGGGGAGAGGAGTTGGAAGAAAGTAGAAAGCTAATGCATTGTAGCTGACATAGCTGATGTTGCTGTAAATCCAGCAGTGGTTGACAAGGAGTAGGAGGAGATAGTAGTTGTAGTAGTAGTTGTCGTCAAAGTAGTACAGTGGAATCTCGTTGATACGATTCTGCATAATATGTTTTTCGGCCTAGTACGTTTTTTTTTATTCTTGGCCAATGTCCCTTAGAAATAATGTATCTTCATGCGTTTTAATACAATCACGTTTTTGCCCAGAATTGGATAACACAACTGCCAAAGGGGATCTTGACCGATATATCTAGAAATATTACATTCTTCGGTATGCCAGGGCAAACCACTTTCCAATAAGCCGCGATCTGCATGTTGCAGAGCCGCTAAGTCACAGCAGCGTCGGTCTTGTGGCGAAAAGGTCGCTGCCAACAGCAAGCGGTGCACTTGAACACTTGGACGCACTTTGTAGCTTCATCGCGAATACAGGGCTGAGTGAGCAAATTGCCGCTTCTTTTTTCACTTTTCAGAAGACTTTACTCCCAGACGTTGAAAAAGAAGAAAGTGCAGTGCAAATTGACAAGCTACTTCAATATTGCTCTATAATAGCGAGTTGCTGACGGAGCATGCATATCTTCCTCCTGTCTTAACCTCTTTGGTTAATAGGATTTTTGCATAATACGTGTTATTTCCCAGGTCCCGTGAAAAACGTATCAATGAGATTCCACTGTAGTTGTTGTAGTATCAGGGACTAGCACTATAGGGGGGATGCAAATTAAGAAGTCTGGAGGCGCGCTGTCCAGACAACCGAAGCGTGGCAGCCGGTCTCCTCTGCGGCTTAAGAAATAGTCCCGCTCATACACTCAGCAATTGTTCACTGAAGGCGGAGTCACCGGCCGTCCGGCTCGTAACGTCAATCTGCAGGGCGCGCCCATTGGCGCAGGCTTCTGTGCATCCGCCTTCGAGGAGGAAATGCCGCGGACTTCTTAAGTTGTATCCTACTATAGGTATGTAGTAAGCAGCGAGCACTTTCGCAGACGTGTTCCTGATAACAGCAATGTTTAAGCAAGTTTCTTTATTTTGCTTGAAAACGTGTTATAATGATCTTTTAAGAGTGCTCGTGCATAGGCTGGTGTTAAGCAGTCGAGTTTTGTCATTTGCATTGAGGCTCTCACTGGTGTGCGAAATCTAGGCAGCTGCAGAAGGAACTTCCGGCACAGCTCTCCGAGCGTTCCCTACGACCCCCAAAGCCGCGGGTGCGCAAGAACTGGTACCACTCGCTGGTGTTCCACCACCCGTACTTCAGAGACATCAACGGCATGCGGGCACCCATGAACGAAGATGAAAAGGCCAAGCGAGCCAACAAGGAGATGGACCCGTACCTGACACCATCTATGCATTGGACCAGCGAGGAAAACCGCATGCTGGTAGGTGCTCACCTGCGTGCTGTATGTAGTCAAGGGGACGATATTGCCACGTGCCTTAATTTCTCTATTGTGATGTCTTCAGGTTTCAGCCACAGAAACCTTAGCCACTGCATGGCGCAGGCTGTGCCAAAATGTTTGGGAAGCTTCGAGGTTGGTTGAGTACCTGCTGCGGTGATCTAGTTATTATGGCGCTCGACTGCTGACCCGAAGGTCACGGGATGAAATCCCAGCTGCCACGGCCACATTTCATTTGGAGCTCCAAAGCTAGAGGCCCGTATGCTTAGATTTAGGCGCTTGTTAAAGAGTCCCAAGTTGTCGAAATTTCTGGAGCCCTCCACTACAGCATCTGTCATAATCATATCGTGGTTTTGAGCGATAAAAGCCCGCAAATTATTATTGTATTATTATTGAGATTGTTCTGTTGAGATTATGTGCAGGACGTGAATAGTCAAGTGAGCAGCCACCGATAACACTGGAAGGTTCAATCACTAATGTAAGAAAGATGACGCATTCCACCGATGATCAGATTACTGACAGCTGACGACTGTGATCACCGCTATTACTGTACAGAGTGCGTTGCTTGTACTTTGAGATACTTAGTTTTCTGGGCACAGGTTCGCCCACTATAGAGTTTCATCTCTACCAGCGTGATTGCCACCGTCACCACAATGTGACAATATGCCTCAACTTCGGTCATTCCACTCGTACTGGGTGGCAATGATTAGTGCTACCGCGGAGATTTCGTGCCAGTTGCGCTTTCTTGAGGCCCGACTCTAGCTCAAGCCATAGGAGCACCCTAGGCAAAAACCTCAAAGGTGTTGATGATTGATGCAACTGTGGTAACTCCAGCCAGACCAAGCATGCCTCTATGAACGAGAGGTAGCGGCGCTGCACCAGAGCTCTCCATTTAATTGCCGTACAAGCGAGGAGGATCTTTGGCCCTACCATGGCCATTGAGTAAGCTCCTGTGCCAACTGGCGCCAAACAGCCCCTTGTTTAGGCATGGGTGAATATTTGAGCGTTTCAAATATTCGAATGAATATCACAGTATTTGAATTCGCTTCAACATGAATGTAGATTATTCAGAAATTCGAAGTATTCGAAATGAACAAATAAGTGTATACTTGTCCGCATGTAAATCCCCTGTAAAGGTGGTTTCACTGCAGGGAAGGGGTGCTGTACCGTAAATACACCTTTCCAGGCAAAATTCGCACTGCCTCTAAGTCCCATTTCAAGGTTAAATGAACATATTGCCCTCACATCGATTTATCATTTATTAAGTTTAAATGGTTGTTATGCTGCCTTATGTGCGCTAATTATAGTAAATTTTAAAACAATCTATTTAACCGCTTATAACTTGTGCCCTACTGCTATTCAAATCTTTATGCTATTCAAAGTTGCTTCCACTTTACTTCGAACCAAAAAAAAAAGTAACATTCACACATGCCTAGTTCTGATTCTTAAAAATATTGTGCAAGTCAATTGGGTCATGACAAGAATGTCATTTTTCATTATAATATGTGGTACAAACTATCTGAACTATTCATTTCGAAATTATTCAACCAAATTAGTACTATTCGCTTCAAACATCAAGCCAATCGAACAGACATTCACCGTTGACGTCCCCCAAGAACAGTTCCTATTGCGTTTTCTTTTCATTCCTAGGACCACATCTGAGTGCAATTTGTTGCCGGCAGAAGTTGTGAAACGAAGTTCTGCTGACTTGTTCTCTGCTGAGGAGAGCTATGAGGTGGGCTAGTTGGTGTTCATTCATCTTCAAAGGTGCACTTACAGACCCAGTAGCAGAGCGAATAAAATACGGGACGCGCTACATCGTGTGTGTCCCGTATTTTATACGTTCTGTACTGTGTCTGTTAACTAAGCGCACCTTTGAAGATGTTCTCTGTTCTTTGCTCTATGGACCCCCGCAATAATGCTAATCTGTGCTGCAGCACTTGTTTGAACGAGGAATAATTTCCTTCCTTCCCCAGGTGAATGCAGTGAAGAGCAACCTGCTTCAGCAGAGTCTCGAGTCTCTGATGGACCGCAAGGAGGCCCTGGCCCAGAAGATCCTGGAGACGGAGGACGCCGACCAGATTGCCAGCATCACTGCTCGCATGGAGCAGCTGGACGAGCAGGTAAGACTACGCACGGTTTGTTGCGAGAACCATCGCGGGAACAATTGATTGTGTTAGGTCGATAGACATTGAACATAGGAAAAAAACTGAGGCATCTTCGCACCAGTGGTGCCAAGCCTGAAGGAAGCGTGGAGCTTGGTGGCCTTCCTTGTTTGTTTTACACTCAAACCTCGTTATAACGAACACGGATATAACGAATTATCGGTTATAACGAAGTAAATGAAGAACAGTCTTGCCATAGCTACAGTGTTACAAATAAACGTTTATAACGAATTTTCGGATATAACGAAGTTATTTTCTTAGCAGATGCAACTTTGTTATAATGAGGTTTTAGTGTATATATTTTTCTCTTTCTCTCAGGTTTTTCTCTTTTTTCTCTCTGTCAATTTCTGATTCCTTCTTTAGCTATTTCTTTCTATTTCTTTGTATCTTCCTCTCTCTCTCTATTTCTTTCTCTCTCTGTTTGATTCTTTCTCTTTCTGTCTTGCTCTCTGTTTTTTCTATCTCTTTACTGTATCTACTTCTTTCTCTCTTTGAATTCTTTCTTCTCTTTCTTTCTCTCTATGTCTCTCTTTCTTTCTTTCTCTCTCTCTTCGTACTCGTTCTCTCACCCATCAGAGTTATTGCATCCCACGCCGGACAAATCGGCACACGTGTTCTGGGAGCAAAGCAGGAGGTGAAGAGGAGGACGAAGAGAGCACATGCCGGTTTATGATGATGATAATTTTTGTTCCCGACTGACTGGGCTTAAACAGCCCTGCTGTTAATAGCTCAAGTGCCGGGGCTTCCGGACGGTTTGCGAGCATTCGGTTTGCATACCCAAGCTCGCGCTCTCTTGAACTTTCCTTGGGGGTGGCTGGTGAACAGAAGAAAGCGGGGAGAGCACAGAGGTGTGCCTCTTCGTACTTGTGACCAAGTGTAATGTACGGTAGACTATCAATAATTCAAACTTAAGGGGACCTCAGCATTTTGTTTGAATTATCCGAAGTTCTCATAAATGTGACTCAGGGCAACATACCAACTGGTGTTGTGACGTTTCATCGTTTCCCAGTGCCGCAGCAACATCATAGACAGCTCTGTGTGACTGCCAGTAAAGTTTTTAGACGTCGGCAATCATACTGGTACTCATCATTATACAACACGTGCACACGTGTGTAATTATGGGACAAAAGATGTGCTGTGCCCTGTGACAGCTGGTAGGCCCTTTCCATTTTTAGGACGCTTTCCCGCATGACACTAATGTACTGTGGCGAAAATGACTTTAAGATGCGTTTGGTCCACGATATACTAGTATTAAGGCCAGTCCGTCTCGGTTTTGTTTTTTTCTTCCTCAGTCAGCTTGCAATTGTTGGTGCGCTCGGTTTGGCTAGCTTGGCCATTCTTTTTAGACAGACATTTGGCTTTCTTTGCAACTGTTAAGACATAAAAGCATGGATGTTCAGCTAGAAGCAACAAAGGCAGCAGATATTTCCAGGCACGGACAAGCAAAAAGATAGAATTAAACGAATTTGTGCAGTGGGGCTGTTCGATTAGGCGGCTTTAAAATAAATTGAAAGCATAGTTGGCCAACCGAAAATTCAAGACTTGTTTAAATTAACCGGATAGTTTGAACTATCAAAAGTCTGCTGTACTTTGAAATCTTTTGCACTGCGGCCTCAGAGTTGTGGCTAGGCCTAACTCCGCTCACGGAGCCGGCGTGCGAGACGAACCTTGAGCTTTGCAGTCATGAACATCGTGCTAGCGGACATGCGCAAGCAAACAATCAGCAATGTGTTTCGTCGCAAGCAATGATATACACCACCCGCCAGCTCCTCGAAACTGCGGGCGGCCATTTTACGCAATGAAGAAAGGAGGGCCGGCATGTCGGCCCCTCATTTCTCCTCCCCCCTCTCCCCTACAACCCCATTTTCGCAGCTGGCTTTGTCTTTTCTTTGGGTTAGAAGAGTGGGTAGGAAGCATATACACACGTGCACTAAGGAAAGCAGTTGCAGCCTTGAAGGAGACTGGTCCGCTTGTCGAAACGTCGGCTCCAGTAACATGCCGTGTGCATGAATTCCTAATCTGACTGCAGGTGGCCAAGACACGTGACCTGGGCCTGGAAGAGCTGCTTGAACAATCCACGCGCCCCATCGACTGGCTGCGCATTGCGGCTGCGGACATGCGATCACACCGGACGGCATTTGACTGCGAGATGAGGTGGCGCCACCTGCTGGACGTGCGCCTGAACCAGAGCCCCTGGACACCCGCAGAGGATGAACGCTTGAAATCCTTGGCCGCTAAATGGAACGAGCGCAACTGGGACCAGGTGAGTCAACCGACACATTTCTATAAAAGCGCTGCGTCAACCACTGAGGCAATGAGTGTGCCTCGTTTTGTTGTCACTTGGAAGGGTGTTCCTGCAATTTCTCGAAAAATTTCTAGATAAGAAATTTATCAGACGACTAGTCAGTGGATTGAGATTAGATGAAGACTGTCACATTTTTAAGGGTGCGTTTATGGTTGGACAAGACTGCGGGTGAGCGTCAGTTGCTCTTCGTGGCGGCCACTGAAATACTCTCGAATCTCAGTGATACGAATCTCAAGGGGGAGTGAAAATATCCATATCACCCAAAATTTTATATCACCAAAAAACTATTGAAATCCGTTTTCAAACCACAATATACGCACAAAACATGATATTTTCATGAAAAGAACTCGTGTATGTCTTACTGGAACACATTTGAACGGACCATTAAGGGACAGCGCAGCTGGCTGCCACGAATGTGCGTCTGAGCTTCGCTTGGGTCTAACTGAAAACCAAGCGCTCCACCATAAGGAAACGACAGGAACGCCGAAATGCTTCATGTCTTTTTACAACTTTATTGCCTCTCATCTATCGTTGCATTAGCCGCATACCTTGGGATCTGTGTAGTTGCTATCGATGATTGCGTCGATAGCGACCGCGGTTTCGTGTTCAGCGGTTACGGCAAACGGCAGTTGTGTTTTCCAATCCGTGTGCACTGGCCACGCACATGCCTTCAGGACTACTTTGTTTCTATCTATGATCGAGTCTGCTGTGGTTTCATCCGCAGCGGACCTTGCAGGAAGCAGCACTGCTTTGACTCTGTAAGCTATGGATGCGCATGTATTTTCCAAGTCATTTTCGCCATACATGGTTGCGTCGATAGCGACCGTGGTTGCCACACTTTCATACACAGCGATTGTGGCAAACGATGACTACAGTTCTGACTGTGTGCGCTGGCCACACGCATATTTCCAAAGCTTCCGGAGCACACTGCTCTTGGTCATCGCTCGACGGTTTCATTACCAAAGTTCATGTCGCCCGTTGCGACGTGGAGAAGTGTTCAGAACATCCGCAATGGAATTCGGCCGGGGAATGTTACGGATTTGTATCGGCCCGGCTCGTATCACCGAGATTCTACTATAGGTCAATACCTGCACTGCTGGCTGCTTTTTTTGGAGCATGCCCCAGAACGATTTCCGACCCGCGCACCACTTTGCGACCATCTGCAAAACTGTGGCAAAGCGGTATGGGTGCCTTTTTTCTTCATAGCCACTTCTCCGCTCAATGCATTGTGGGTCGGTGTGACAAGCAGCAAGAGCTATCTCGACACTGGGCTCGTTGGAGTATGTACTTTAGAAGCATTGCTGCCCGGGATAGTGGCTGCAAAAATGTATTCGCTGACCGTTTAAGCCTCCCCGGCGAGTCGTATGGCTACAGGTTCTTAATGCACCACCCATGAATGTGAATGATGCCACGCTTTACCGCAAAACATATTTTTGGGTGAGGAAGGTGACACTTCTGCAACTGAAACACTCACTGCTTTTATCAAATATTTGGAGACGTCTTAATGTGCATTTTTCTAATTGAATGGGCTTTGACTAAAGAAAAGTCAATCCGAATGTGAAATTTCAATTACAGTAAAAGCTCGTTAATTCGGATTTCTAGGGACCAGAAAAAATGTCCGAATTAACCGAATGTCCGAATTATCGAATAGTCGAAATAAACACAATAAATGCAAGAGTTTTTTCAACATACCTTTACTTTAGAAGGTAATCGCGGATGCGTCTCTGTTTTCGAGCAGAAATTCGCGCGGACACAATTTTTCTGAGCCCTTCAAGGTGCTCAGCAGCTCGCATGCTGTCTGCAGTGCCAAAACAAAATTCTTTAAGGACGACGAGGGCCTCCGCGGCTTCCTTCACAGTTCGAGGGGGCCTGTGTGGCTGCTCCTCTTCAGGCTCTTCGTTCTCAGATTCGTCGCCATGCATCACTTCCTTGACGATTTGCTCATCAGTCAGAGAGCCGGCAGTGGCAACGCCATCAATGCCGATATAATCGTCGAGTGTCACTGCATCAGGCATAACACTTCCGAAATCCTGCCCGTCATCGGCACCGTCGTTCGGCGACACTTCGGCCACTGCGGCATCGCTGGAGTGGGGTACAACAAAGCCACTGTGCCTGAAACAGTTGGCAATGGCGTGCGCAGGCGTGCTCTGCCACACATACGCGAAGAATGCTAACTGCGCTCCGGAGACGCACGTCGTATTGTTTGCCGACGTCGTGGCACAGGAGATACTTTTTGCCGGGAGAGCCCATTTTTCAGGGCACGCAAAATTTTACTTTGGTGGTGAAGTCCTTGGCCTCGTACTTGGGCCGCTTCGCCGGCGTTGCCATCGGCGGAGAGTGCGTTCACACGAGAAGTCAGCACAAAAGCACCAGCAACGATCAAGCTAAAGGAGCCATACTGAATTGTTCCTCGATAAAATGGCGTTCAACGATGCAGCACACCACCGGCAACAAAGCAACAAAAATGACACCGCGCCGAGCACACACACACTTACACACACGCTATCACGCGCGAAGAAAAGGCGTTCAACCAGTCTCAAGTCAAGCCAAGCCGATAATTGATGTCCATGGCGATGCTGTGTTTTAGCTTCACTTTTGTTCCGAATGGTTCTTTTTTCGTTTTCGAGCCTCGCCAGTGGCCCGAAAGTCGCCGAATTATCCGATTTGCGGTCAAATATGTCCGAAATAACGAGCGCCCAGTCTCATAGAGTGATGCATATATTTACAGGGACCAGATGACGTGTCCGAATTAACCGATTTTCCGAATTAACGAGAGTCGAATTAACGAGCTTTTACTGTATTCACGCACCCTTACCGATGGCACATTAGAAACATAAATTACCTTATGTGACATTGCACACAATGGTTTGCAGCCTGGCCTTGATAACCAGATATGTGCACGCGCCATTCGTAGGCCATGGCAATTTTAATGGGTGCAAAAAGCAGGAAGGCCCGTGTACTTAGATTGAGGTGCACATTAAGGCACCTTAGGTGGTCAAAATTAATCATCTGGACTTCCTTGCTGCCGCATGCCTCGTGATCATACCATCGTTTTGGCATATACAGTCAATTGCTGATTTTTCGGACGCCCGATTTTCTGGACATGCTCGAAAATTCTGACGCTTTCGCGGCATCGTCACCAGCCCCGTAGACGTCAGTGTATTAGAACATCCCAAATTTCGGACGCTGAAGCTATTCCGCGTCCGATTTTTCAGACTTTCTGCCCAAATTGCAGGTCCGAAAGGCATTATTTGAAGCCCCCACCTCTGCCGCATCTATCATCTCGTAGGTTCGAACCAGTGCTTTCGCGAGTCGATCTGTTTGACAGTAGCAGAGTTCGAAAGTCAGCTTTGCCGCAATGCCAAAGCGTTATGGGGTGAAGCAGACCAGAAATTCGAAGGGGCCACTCTCGCGGTGCCGTGCGGCGATGTTGCGCATAAGCAGTGGAAATGCACGGAGGCGTGATGGCGGCAGCTGGCAAACGCGCCAGTACGGCTTAATCGCTGACAACCCTTACGATAAGCATCTTCAGTTAACCGCTCGGTAGTGCACGTGGACTAGCGCAGTTGCATGCGTACTGCACGCATTTAATAGGCGAGAACCCAAATAATCTGTGCCGTCATTCCTGCTGCCTCTTTGTGCGCCGCATAGACGCGTTGCCTTCACGGATGAAACCATCTTGCCATTGCCACGCCCGTGTGCGGTCAGGAACTAAGTGCGCATCGCGAACCCTTTCATGATAAATGCGTGCGTACGATACAGCAACAGTACAGTGACGGCGCCAGCTTAGTTGGCGATATGCTGCACACAACTAGAAACTATTGGCTTGACACGGCAGCAAATGCTGCATATCGGCGGCGATTCGGCGATGTGTGTGCGCATCGTTTACATACGCACATGCATCGGGGAAAGCCGGACGAGTCCTCCGCTCTTCCGCCACAGTCTTTGTGTTCCGCGTCATCGTTTACAAACGCTTCATGCGAGATGGTCGTAATCTATTCCGCGCTTTGCTGTTATCAGCGGCGCTCATCACGAGATGCAAAAGTGGCGGTTGGCACGTACGTATATAAGCGGAGTTCGTGGCAGGTGCTGAATGTATTTGCGAGAGCCTGGGCGAATGCCTGATAATTGTACTGGGAGGCATTAAAGCTGTTTCGGACATGGCTGTGGCGATTTGACCGCTTGAGCAGAATAGAGAAGCATAAATTTGTTTTTTCGGACTGCCCGATTTTTCGGACGATTTCGCGGTCCCTAGGGAGTCCGAAACATCAGACGTTGACTGTAAAGCCCAAGCACTTCATGAAATCTTTTATCCTAATAAGTTTCAGCATTCACCAAAAATGCACTTAGTTATGCAGTACACTTTCAATAGCTGAATCACTAAGTGCATTTTCGGTCACTTAAAAGTGATTCAGCACACTTTCAATTGTGACCCAAAGGTCGCGGGATCGAATCCCGGCAGCGGCAGCCACATTTCGATGGAGGTGAAATACTAGAGTCCGTGTGCATAGATTTCGGTGCACGTTAAAAAAAACCCAGGTCATTGAAATTTCCGGAGCCCTCTGCTACGGCATCCCTCATAATGGTATCCTGGTTTCGAACCGTAAAACACCAACAATTACTATTAATTACACTTTCGATTGCCCCACTTGGCAGGAAAATTGGTTTTCTAGACACTTACCTACATCATAGCCTTGTCGCTTTCATCTTCCTCACATTCGTCGCGCAGCAGCAAAATGCCGTGGCCGCACTTGGTGAGCTGTTAGCCAGGGTGTCAGACCCAACAAGGTCAATCTTTTGTTCTGCATGTACAGATTGCCCAGGAGATGAAAAGCGGACGCAGCGCGTTCCAGTGTGCACAACACTACGCGAGCCATCTCGTGACGCGCCACAACATGGGCACGTTTACGGAGGAGGAGAATCACCGACTGCAGCAGCTCATCTCCGTCTGTACCGAGGGCGACGACATTTCCTGGGCGCAGGTGGGTCTCGCGGAATGCAAGCAGCCTCGTAAGGCTGCTTTCTGACGTTCCGCAGCCTCCTAATTTCTTGGTTGCGTAGACATTGTGGCTCAAAAGAGCCTTCAAGGACTCCTTCAAACCCCTTTGCAAATGTTCAGGCTTTCGTGAACATTCGAGCACTTCAAATATTAGAACGAATGTTACAGTATTCGAATTCGCTTCGATTTGAATTTAAATTTTTGGAAATTTTGAAGTATTTGAAACGAACAAATAGGTGTATATATAGGTCCGCATGTAAACCCCCTTGTAAAGGTGGTTTCACTGCAGTGGAAGGGTGCCATGTTGTGGATACACCTTTCCAGGGCAAAATCTGCACTGCTGCGAAGCCCCACTTCAAGGTTAAATGAACATGGTGTGACCCTCACATCGATTCATCGTTTTTAAGTGCAGAGCACTATAGGGGCCCGGACTTTCGTATGCTGTCGTTGTCTCATGTAGCTTGGCGTAACACTGGCAAAACCATGTATGGCATAGCCATCTGTAGCTTATTGAGCATGCGCTCACGCCACGTAGATGTCCTATTCCTCTTGATTTGAGCGCTTTGATGATGGCCTCAAGTGTGGAGCACTTTAGGGACCCGGGCTGTCGTATGCTGTCGTATGCTTTCCTCGCTTGGCGTAACGCACGCAAAACCGCGTATAAAAATAGAAGAAAAAAGAGGAAGCAGGGGAGAAATAAAAAGAGAGAGAAAGGGAAAAAATAGGAAGAAAAATAGAAATAAGGAGAGAAAAAAAAGACAGAAAAAACTGGAAAAGAGAACAAGAAAGAAAGGAGGAAAAAAAAGAGGAAAGCGAAGAGAAACAAAGAAGGCTGCCCAGCTCCGCACTTCCTTCAGGCTTGGCACCACTAGCGCGAAGCTGCTTTAATTTTTTTTTTAAGTTTAAAAGTTTGTTACACTGGCTTTTATGCTCTAAGTATAGTAAATTTTAAAACGTAACATATTTTACAGGTTATTGCTTGCATTCTACTGAAAGTCGAATCCTGCTACTATTCAAAGTTGGTTCCACTTACCTTTGAACCAAAAACAATGGCATTTGCACGTACCTTGTCTCAATTTTCAAAAAATATTGTGCAGGTTAGTTGGGTCATGAGAAACATGCTCATTCTTCTTTACAATACGTGATATATACTATTCAGATTCGATTCCAAATTATTCGACCAAATCGCCATTCGCCTTGAATTCGCTTCGAACCTAAAATTTACTATTCGCACAAGCCTACAAATTTTATTTAGTAAATGGAATTCATAATTGGCACGGTGGAAAAATGGAGCATGGCGAAACGCCAAGAAAGAGGCAGCTCACCCAGCAATTTCGTCGTGCTGAAATATTTTGCGCGTGCCATGCCGAAATTGATTCTGACAGCAAGGTAAATGGGCCATGTGGTTGTGGCGTTTGATGCACGTGTATTTATCCCATCGCTTAGGGCAAGAAACGGTAGAGTACTGTTCACAAGCTGAGCTTGTCTTCAGGCTAATTGAGACCACACAGTGCACATGTGTACGTTTGACACAGCTCCAAACGTGCTTTTGAAGTGTGCCGAATCTACTGTTCTTCCCCGCTCTGAGGTCTGCGCCAAAGGGCCAAATGGCAGTTCCACTGCCGTGTCTGCCATGTCTGGCGATGTTCGACCGCTCTTAACTCCATCTTTGTCAGTGGTCTCGGTCTCAGCTGCTCTTCTGTATTGGGCAAGCCTCGATCATTTCCGCACACTTATTCTTGCAGGTTTCGCACTTTATGGGCAGCCGGTCTAAGAAGCAGGTGATGAACCGCTACAACCGGTTCTGCATCCCAGCATGCAACATGGTCGCTGGACAGCGCAGGAAGATGTCATGCTGCTCATTGCTGTCAAGCTCTACGGGGACATTAGCTGGACAAAGGCAAGTTGCTCTTTGAAACGAGGTTATAATATAAACGAGGCTTGAATTGAGGTTGTAACGAGGTTATACTGTATTACAGTATTCTAAGTCGCTTCGACACGAATTCAGATTATTAGAAATTTCGAAGTTTTCTAAATGAACTAATACAGTTAAACCTGGATATAATGAAATTTACAAATTCCCGGAAAAATTTGTGATAAACAGACTTTCGTTATATCCAGTTTCAGCTTGAAAATTCGGAAGAGAAGCACACCAATTAACCCCTTCAGGGTTTTCGCCGTACATGTACGGCAGAAGCTCCCTGGTACCAAAGGGTTTTCGTCGTACATGTACGGCATAGCGTTTATTTTTAAAACGCGCGCCTTTTTCGATCATTTCTCTTGTTTGGCCTGTGCTTTCACACTTCGGGAATACGTGGAATTTTTTTCATGCGCCGATGTCTCTCCGTTGTATTTTTGTTTTCGCTTCCCAAAATGGCGCGCCGCCTATCGGTTGCCCATCCGAGTGCGTTCGCGGTTCAGCTGGTTTAAAGTGCGCGCCTTTTTTCGATAATTTCTCTTGCTTGGCATGTGCTGCCACGCTTCGGAAATGCGTGGAATTTTTTTCATGCGCCGATGTCTCTGCGTTAATGCTTTTTTTATGCTTCGCAAAATGGCGCGCCGCGCGCCGGCTATCGCTTGCGCAACCGAGAGCGCCCGCGGCGCGGTTTGGTTTCAAACGCGCGCCTTCTCCCATTTCTCTTGCTTGGAATGTGCTGCCACGCTTCGGGAATACATGTAATTTTTTTAATGTGCCAATGTCTCTCCGTCTTTTTTTTTTCCTTCCAAAGAGGCGCGGCGGCTTCGTAGTCTCGCATCAGAACGCGCGCATGCGGTCCGGCTCGTTTCGGTTTCGTCCTTCGTGTGGTTTTCGCTTCTTGCGCCCGCAAAGCTGATGACTGTTTGGTTTCTAATCTCTCAAAGGGTGACCGCTTGTTACTTTCTCATTTATTGCATCGCGGCGCGCGATTACATCTGTTTCCGTGCGGCGCTAAATTACACAAACGACGCCGCCGTGATTGCGTTTCCTGTTTTGGAGTCTCGGAAAAACTAACTACGTCTTGTTGGCGATAAGACGAAGTATTACTGTAGCTTTTTCACTCGTTTTGCTTTCCGGACGGGCACAGAACCATAGTTTTCTTCCGTGTGCTCACTGACACGGTTCGCTTACGCTATGGAAGCGCGCGCCGGTTGCGCTGCTGCCGGTGAGTTGAGCAGCGATTCTTCCGATGCGGACTATTCCCCAATTACCGAATTAGAATCTGATTCATTGGATTTCAGTTCGTCAGACGAGCATTTTTTGACGAGTTCAGACTCCGATGACGATCAACGAGCGACATCTGAAACGCGTGCGCGGGGAGCCATGCTTCAAAGACTATCACACGCTGAAACGTTTTTAGCGTTAGAGCACGAGCATTTTTAACCGGAAACGTACTCTGGTGAGCTTATTTTTGTATGTTTGTGAGCTATGTTTAATACAATGCACAACTTTTATTCATAAAAGACTGTGAAGCTTTTTCTTTAGGATTCTGCTTGATTTTACTACGAATAAACCATATGTATGTAACAACAAAACTGATTTTTTTGTCACTTTACGGTCACGAAAAAAAATTTTAGACAATTTTTTTCTTAAATAGAATCGTCTGAAGAATTTATTTCAGCAATAAAAAAATTACACATTTCTGGACTAGATTTCGCGAAAAAATTCGACCCTCAAAGGGTTAAACAAAAGACGATTTGAAGTCAGAGCTCACCCAAAACATTTATTTAGCGGCAAAAAACTGCGTTATTTTGCTCTATTGCTTGTTTGTGAGGGATGGCAATAATACTGAACGTTCGTAGGATGTCAGTACAACGCTGCTCCGTCATTGTTTAGCCGTGGGCTCTGAGATTGGCTCCGGCAACACAACAGCACGTTGCTGGAGCTCACCTCGGAGGCCACGGTCTTGCGAACCCGCGCTGCAGCGCAAGACTGCAAAGCGCAAAGCGACAGTAACGAATCAATCTCCGAAGATCTGTTGTTGTCACCATGGTCGCGAACAGTTTCCACCAGTGCCTAATGTGACATCTCAATAGTGACGATACAGTTGTCGGCATTAAAAAAATCGCTAAAGTTGCATGTCATCAAGGGCTGCTCCATGCGCACACAGTGAAATCACGCACGCACGCTTGGCGTCAAAAACGCAGAGTGAACTCTATATGCAGCGCGGCCCCACATACGCAGCGCAAATTCGAAGCATAACAACACGGAGCAAGGATTTTCTTTAGTGGTATCACCTGGTGTCACGTTAACGAAGTGCAGTTCTTTCCTGTTTTTGTTTTCTTTTTTTTTTAAAGAAAGTCAGCACGGTTAGCGTGGTGGCGCCTGTGAGCGGCTGGATGCGGTTTGAAGGGGGGCAGTGCCTGCGAATGCGCCCGCAGCAGCAAGGAAGCCGGCTCAAGGAGCGCAGGCCTCGCTTCACGCACATCTGCACGCACAAGCGAGCGCTCGCTCTCACCTCGCAGTCGCCAGGGCTTTGAGCACGCCATGTGCAACGCCGCTTCACACTCTTGTCGGTGGGGCAACCACAGAAGATGCATGTGGCTCCTGCCGAAATGACAAAATTCGGGGCAAAATCCCTAGATTGTCAGCGGCGAAAATTCATTATATCAAGGGTGTCTCCCGCTATCACTTCATTACATAGAGGTCGCAAACACATGTGCTTCTATTGAGTAACAGCGGGGAATAGAAAAACTTCGTAATATCAAGGAATTCGTTGTGTGGAGGTTCGTTATAGGCAGGTTTAACTGTATATTTCAGTGCATATACCCCCCCCCTGTAAAGGTGGTTTCACTGCAGCGCGAGGATGCTATGCTGTGAAACCACCAAGTCAGGGCACATCCGCACCATCGTGGAGCCACTTTTCGTTAAATATACACCCAACAGCAAAAGTTTGTGGAACGTGAGGTTTTAGAAAAACCTATAATCCCACTTTGTCTGTGAATATAGCCTCCAGTCAAATGGTCGAACCTGTAGTAGTTATTGCCACCTACACAGTTACCTGCTAGAACAGATGCGTCATTCGCTAACGGAGCAGAAATTCCCATTTACAGTGGAGCCCACGTCCCACAAATTTTTGCTCTCGGGTGTACATATTACCTTTACCTCAATTAATTATTTTTTGAAGTTTATAAGTGTGTTATATGGGCTTAAATATGCTAAGTATAGTAATTTTTAAAACGTAACGTATTGTACCAGTTATAACTTGCGCACTACTGCTATTCTAATATTCCTACTATCCAAAGTTGCTTCCACTTCACTTCAAACCAAATAAGTGACATTCACACATACCTAGTTCCAATCCTTAAAGATATTGTGCAAGTTAGTTGGGTCATGACAAAAGTGGTCACTTTTCGCTTCGAACCTCAAACTTGCTATTTGCCCTTCCCTGAACTCAAACTTCTGATGAACACAATCCTGGGGTCCCCTCGAGTTTTAGTTATTGAGAACCTACTATAACACTCTTCCAAAACTGATTTGTTGCATTCATTGGCTAACTGATGTCCTTATGCCTTGCAGGTGGCAAGCATGCTGCCCGGCCGTACAGGTGGCCAGTGCAGAGATCGCTACAAGGACAACTTTGCCCAGAGGTTTGTCTCTGGGCCGTACACTCCGGACGAGGACTACACACTGTTGGAGTTGGTGCAGAAGCACGGAGTTGGCCACTGGGCCAAGGTGAGCCCTCAGGAGAGTTCAGAAATCTTCTTCAAATGAACACTATGAGACAAAAAAAAAAACAAAAAACAAAAGAACCCAGGTGCGTACAGACCTCGGCCGCTATGTTAAGGCAGTGCCTCCTCTATAACTTTCAGTGCCTGGTAGAACACCCTCCTGCGGCCGTCGGCGCTTGCGTTTCCCCCGCTCGCCGCGACTGCGTGGTGGCGCTGTGCAAACAGGGTCGGGCGCTGAGCTGGTAGTGCTGGTGCGGGCGCGGCCTAGAGCGCTTGTTTGCTTTGCTCTGCCTTGACACGTGCGGTTGGGTTTAGCGAGTTGAGTGCGATGGAAGATTTTTTGATCCTTTGTCGTGACCACGTAGCTTGCATGAATTGCGATGTTGTACTGCTGCGTGCCGCTGTGCAAGTCGGACGAAAAAAAGAAAGTGCCTGGACTGTATCCATCTGACCAGCTCCTTTTTGTCCTTGATACTTTGCGAGCTTTTGCAGACGGTGCGCTCAAAGGCAACCCAACTTTGGCAAAGCCATTCAGTACCTTGACAAAGTACACAGTTCCAGCCCTCTGTGCATCAAGGCTCCTTAAATGCCAGAGTGATGGCATCTATGACCACAGGGTGCGACACGTGAACCTCATGTATTTACTTCCTCAAGCCACTCCTCTCGAACTATGCGTTTAAAGGGACACTAAAGAGAAACAATGAATCGGTTTAGATCGATAAATTGTGCTCCGAGAACTAATGTCGTTAACTTCGCCATCACTATAGGTTTATTAATAGAGGAGAAAATCGAGTTCAAAGTTTTATTAGGGTGATTCCACGTAAGATCGAACAATCGATGGCTGGTCGACCTCTCAAATTTATTTCAAAATTTTATATATTATTGCCTGATGAGTGGAAACAAGAGATCCGCGACTTGTTTTGCCGCCAAAAATTTTTTCGAAGCACAGGAAATCAATAATGACGAAGAGGTGGAGTAGAGCGCTCATCCGCTCTACTGTTTTGGCCAACTTTCGTTATGAATTGCACAAAATATATTAAAGTTAGGTAGCTGAAATGTCTTTAACTAAATATATGCATGTTTTTGCTTCTGCTCAGGTATTTTTAGTTTTGATGTGTAGTGTAGATCTTTTTATAAAAAACCTCAAAATAGTCCCAGGAGACGTTATTTTCTTTACTTTGAAGGTCTTTATCTCGAAAAATCCTTGTAGCAGAGCGACAAAAATTGCGCATTACGTTCTTCGCATCCTTATCTACCACACTGCCGAATCTTATATTTATATAACTTTTCAGTAAAGAGACATGATCGGGCTAAGTGAAAGAAAACACCGGACAATGAAAACTTCTGACGACAATTAAAAAAAAAAAAAACATTTTTCATATTTCTTAAACTTTGTCCACTTATTGTCCTCCACATCAGCTTTCATAATCATTGAAAACATGTAGCATAATGTCGTTGCACTAATAGTTACGACCCCTCCAATGAGACCCTTGGTCAAGGATTGGCAATTCCGACTTCTTGCCCAGCAAGTGTATAAAATGCAGGCAGGATTGAATTGCTTTTTTATTAAAAGGCCAGCAGGTACCGAAAAAGGTGTCGCCGGCACTGAAGACGTTAATTTTGCAATTATTTGGTCATTGCAGCAGCCACGAGCGCGGGGCTACCGAGCAGGCGCGCGCGCACCCGAGATGCTCGTTCTCAGACAGATTGAGTTAGAAACAGCAACACCTCCCGGGTGACTTGAACGCACGTGCACTGGAGCTTCGCTATTCTATCCGCCCTCTGTTCGCATCGCAGCTAGGCGCTGATAACAAGGGAGAGATGGAAGCAAGATGAGAACTCTATAAGGGAGCTATGAGCGCTCGCTTCACGCACGCTGCTGCCAGAGAAACTGCGCTGCGCCAGTTGCGATCAGTGGAAAGCATTAACGTGGCGCTCCAGTGGCAAAGCAAAATATGGAATGTCAAAGGAAAGAAAAGCAAAACTATCGGTAACCGGACGCGCTTGCCTATTTTAGATGTCGGCAGCAGACGGCCTGAACTAGCCGCGCGTTCAGAGCGCTGTTCACACTTCATTCGGCGCGGATAGTTCTTGTGCTTTGCTCTTACTCTACTCCTCCTGTGCGTCTCATGGCGAGAAAGTATAGCTCGGAATGTGTGTATTGTGGAGACTACCTTTCGAAGCACAAGAAGCTTAAAGGAGTACTGACACGAAATTCGTCATCTGCTCGTGGTGCACATAAACAACGATGAGTGAATTGTCGTCCTGTGACCCTGGCAGTGATTTCTGCGATTTAGGCTGCATGCAGGACGCAGAACTCGCATACCCGGGGGAACTGTCTTGACTCGTCGGGATAATGTCCTTGCAGTGGAGCTGGCTTGCAGATGCTCAGCGACGAAAACTTCAAAGTAAAATTAAAATATTTTATACGTGTTCTCCGACTCCAGTGTGTGGACAGCATTGACACTGCAAACCAACGAAACAAAAAATGTCCCTTTTTCGATGTCTCAAAATCGTGTCAGTACTCCTTTAATTATTGCAAAGAAGCCAAAATTTCGTAGAGTTACCGACCTAGGCATATACGCTTTGAAGAAACGTTTAACGCCCGAAAGGTCAGTGACTGCCAGTGAGACGGACTACTTGTGCTACGCGTGCTTTTGCTACCACTGCAATGAAAGATCTTCACGGAACGCACAGTTTAACGATGACATTCTTATGCCCTCTGAAAAAGAAATCGACGTCATTAACGAGATCACTGCGACTACCGGTGTGCGTGCGTTCCAGTCACCCGAGAGGTGTTGCTGTTTCGAACTCAATCGGTCTCAGGAGCTCAAGAGCTTAGCGGTCGAGTAGGCCTTGCTTCTACCGATCATTGTCAGCATCTCAGATATCCTGAAGTCGAGAAAATCGGGAAACGAAACTAGCAGCCGCACCTGCGCAAGTGATGCGCGGGCAGCGAGCGAAAGACCGCGAAACCCTGTTTGGGTGGCGGCGCCTGGCGGTGACCGGTTGTACTCGCGCCGACGGTCGCGCCTTTTGTTCTCCTCCCCATCCACCAGGCACTGAAAGTTATAGAGGAGGCACTGGTTAAGGACAGCGGCGAATCGCGCGTCGTTAATTGGGTGTGCCTGCCTTATTTGCTCCGTCCAATCGTCATTCTTCGGTGAATTTCTTTTTCGTGAGTAGGCTCTTCTGTTAGTAATTGACGTTTATATACATATTGTCCTACAGACTCCATTGGTTGGTTTCCAATCCTGAACTCTTTCTCTTTTGCCAGGCTATTAAGCGTTTTCTTTGTTTCCAGCATATTTATTTTTGTCCCTACTTTAATACTTTCTCGGTTTATGTCCTCAGTCATTTTTTTTTTTTCACAGTTCGTCGTCATTATTGCCAAAGAGTATTCTTAATGATCTTATTCGGGATCTCCCTGTAGAAGCGATACTCTGCTCTAACCGAGGAGGCCAACCTTAGCGTTTACGCAGTGAACGCTAATTTTGCTATTATGATTAAGCAGTGTGCAACAGAAGTCAGAGGTACAGTCATTAGGCAGAACACAGGCAAGCATTTTCATACACATTTAATGTACGTTGGTCGGTTTGATCTGCTTCTGTAAGTGCTTGATTAGTTGTCAATAATATGCCGTGTACACACAGCAGCCAGTGGTCACTGTCTTGCCTTCAAAGCCTCTCTACGTGATGCTTGTGTAGGTGGCACGGGACATGCCCTGGCGTACGGCCAACACAGCGCTGATGCGCTACCGGCGGCTGTGTGAGACCTTGGGCTGCGAGCAGCCAACAGTGGCCGATCTGGAGCGCTCCCTGCCGGCACCCGTGGCTCCCGTGAATGCGGCTCGATGTGCCCGCTTGACTGGCATGGACAAGCGCCTGGACCTGTACCGGCGCACCAGTCGCCTGCTGAACACCCAGATCATGAAGCGTGCCGCCCTGATGCTGGTCAAGGTAGCAACACAGCCTCTCTTTTTAGCATGCGTGGGATGACAGAGACAAAGCGTGGTCGCCACTGCGTGGACGAGCTGTTCGTGATCATTCGTGTCAAGTACTGTTCACAAGTACTTTTCTGAAACCTAGTTGTCATGATTCCGCTCCTGCGCCAACTGTGCCAAGATGCACCAAATCAGATTTACTGCGCCATCCTGCTGATATTGACGTAAATTACGCCAAACTGCGCCAGAGTCCCTGGATTGGTGGGCGTTTGTCACTGGCAATCGCACCACCGGCGCATCAAAATGTGCAGATTGATCTTGGGGCCACCAGTGTCACAACCACAAATCAAGCATTAATCCGCTGAATAACCGGCACTCGCACGTGTGTCCCGGTTAAGCCACGACGCCATGCGCAGTGCCGACGCAGCTTCTGTCATGCCAGTCCACTGACAGAAGCTAAGTCGTTAGATAAGTGTTACTTATGTGGTGTTCAGCGTATCGGGATTTGACTGTATTGTCCATTAGGAACAAACTTTTATTTCTATAGGCACAGGGTTGACTGATGTGATGTGCAGCAGTTGCATGTGCTAGTGTGAGACAGTAATGTGTTCTTGGCAGGGCCGGGACGAGAACCTAGATCGGGAGACGTGCCTGAAGCTGTACCACAAGATGTTGCGGCTTCGCCAGCACAACCACGCACCGAGAAACTCGCAGATGCAGGGCCGTTCGTTGAACAAGGCCATTGCCCAGTACGCACAGCCCCTGCACCGACCCATGCTGCCCAGCCTGGCTGCCTACGAGCACCAGGAGTGGCATGCTGTGGCCAATGGTATGCATAACTTTTACAGCACTCGTGTAACGTTCGAGCCTACGTGACGTTTTCAGCTTATCATCAGTCACCTACAGATATTATTCTTAAAGGGACATATTTATAATGGTAACCGCGTGCCTGCGCCACTCCGCTCGCACAGACCACATCACCCCATAAATATACGTACAGTCAAACCTCGTTAATACGTACCCACTTTAAGTATACTAACGGTTAAAACGTAGTTGCGACGGATCCCCGACAGAGTCTTGTAGAGGCTAATGAATTCGCTGACCGCTTAAGTCATAGTGCTTCGTTCTACGCCTACCGGTTAGTGCGTACCCTGCATGCCGCTATAACTTTTTGTGCCATAAAATTTTACTGCGCCGCTGAAGTTCCCGACGCCACAATGTGCCGCTAAAGGTTTTCTGTAGGGGTGTGCGAATATTCGAAATTTCGAATATTTTTCGAATAGTGTTTGCTGTTCGATTCGATTCGCACTGGAATTTTACTATTGGAACTATTCGAACTTCCCGAAAACAAATACAGTCAACGTCTGATTGAAAGTGACCCCTTCAGATTTTCAATATGCTTCGCCTCATTACACTCTCGTATTGCGGCAAAGCTGCCTTTCAGGTTCCGTTACGGTCGAACTTTGTCAAGACGCAGTCAACGTCCGATTGGAAGTGGTCCCTTGATTTTCAATGTGCTTCACCTCATTACACCCCTGTATTGCGGCAAGGCTGTCTTTCAAGCTCCGTTACGGTCGAACTTGGCCAAGACAGGCAACGTCCGATTGGAAGTGGTCCCTAGATTTTCAATATGCTTCACCTCATCGCACCCCGGTATTGCGGCAAAGATGCCTTTCAAGCTCTGCTTCGGTCGCGAATGTACTAACTCAAGAAAACGCTGGTTCCAACATGGAGATGAAAGATGTGGCAGAGGTGGGGGCTCAATTAATGCTGTTTTGGACCTGAAATTTGGGCAGGAAGTTCGAAAAATCGTAAGCCGAAGCTTCTTAGCAGCCAAAATTTCAGATGTTCTTTTATATCGACGTCTACGAGGCAGATTTGGAACTCCGGACTTGAAGGGAGCACACCCTTGTCCGCCACATCAGTTGGGCTTCCACAGAAATTGAAAGAGGAGGAGAGGCTGAGGAAACGGCATCTTTGCCTATCACGTGTAAAGTGTTGTCGGCAACACTTTGGTTGCAACAAATCATGTACATAAATACAATTCGGCCTCTACATTGCCTCATTCTTGATAAGACAACTATGAAACACCACCCCGCCAGTGCTTCATCAACCTAGCAAAAAGAAACACTTTCATGTTGCTATCTCAAAACAATATGCTTAGGAATCCTCTCTAACATTTCTTTTCTGCAATTTCGCTTCGAAGTATTAAAAAAATATTCTAGAAATATTCGAGAAATATTCGAAAAATATTCGATTCGATTCGCACTCACACTTCAATATTCGAATTCGCTTCGTACCCAAAATTTTGCTATTCGCACAGCTCTAGTTTTCTGTCTTTTCGAAAAGTGCGTAGATCGGTTGATCACTGACTCCGACTTCTGCACGATCGCGGCGACGCGGGTAAGCATCGGGAAAGAACGGAGGTGACACGGCAGCCACCGACGAACGCGTAGCATGACTTATCGCCGACAACATTATCGCAATCGGTATCTTCAGATATCTGCTCGGGCACACATGTTGCGCCTCCTGCACGCTTTTAATCTGTGACAACCTGAACGCGTTGGGCCGCCGATTGCGGCCGCCTCGGTGTGCGGGGCCGTGTTCAAGTGCGTGCCGCTTTATAAAAATGAAAGCAGCTCGCTGTTGCGGTGTTGAGCGTTGCTGGTCGCGGGCGACAAGAAACCAATGACACTATCACACTAAAAGCACGTGTACGGTACAGCAAGCGCTGTTGTAATCATACTACACGCTTTTATTGGGCGACCACCCAAACGCGCTTCCGTCCACTGCCAGGACCGCTAGAGCATCATGGAGTGCGCATCGCTTGCAGGAAGTTCGTCATCGCCGCGTTAACTGAACAAGCTACTCGCCGCATCTGTGCACGGTCTGGAGCGAAGTGGGTACGAAGAACACTCCGACACTGTCCGTTCCGTCGCTATGTTGGTCACTGCGTATACCGGACCCTGTAATAGTTCCGAAATGCTGCTTGGCGTCGCCACCGCGCGCTATCGGCACTATCGGACGGTCGTGCGAGAGTACCAAAATCTTTTCTCCACTTTGGCAAAAACAAAAGGCTTTGCGGTGGGTACTTTAGGCAATATTTGCTGTGGCACTGTATTTATTTCTTTGCTGGCGGTGATGGCGTACGTGAGGAGATGCATATTTTTACTTGGTGGTTAATGCGTACTACCGTTCAGTGCGTAGTTATGCGGCGTTCCCGGCAGGTATGCATTAGCGAGGTTCCACTGTACATGAAAAATAAATATTCAGTTGGAAGTTAGCGCTTGTGTGTCTTAGTTTTTTTGTCCCTTGTCTGAAGTTTGCGCTAAAGAAGTGTCAAGAGGTCAATAGATTACCAACCAACCCAAACGTGCGCTTCGCTGGGTAGGTTAGGGCAAAGGCAAAAGAAGCTGATGACAGCAGCAAGTCCGATGGAGTGACGCAGTAAAAAGTTCGCAGGGGTAAAACGGAACCAGCTTTGCAAAAGATAGGTTGAACTGGAGATCATTGAGAGAGGCCTTTGTCCTGAAGTAGACATGAAAACACAGGCTGACAAGGATGATAGATGATGTATACTAACGTGTCACTGCACAAGCTGAGCAGTGCCGCAGCTTTTTCTCTCTCCTCAGTGCTTCATGACCTGCACGGATTGGCGAGGCCACCTCCAAATCCCGAAGTTGAGGAAGTGGGCACCGTGCCTGTCTTCGAAGAGTTCTTTCCAAGGAGGTGCTTGGCGTGCCAGACGCATTCCAGCCCAACGAGGGCGGCCTCGTGCTGCCCCTGCTGCCGCCCAATGAGGTATGTTTAGACCACGCTGTTTGCTTGAAGTGATGGCTAGAAAGATAGACAGATTCCTTGCAGCTCAAAGAGTGGTAAAATAGACGTAGCAAACTTAGTAATACAGGCTCATTACTTCGTTATACAGTTAAACCTGGATATAACGAAATTGACAAATTCCCCGAAAAATTGGTTATAAACAGGCTTTTGTTACATCTAGTTTCAGCACGAAAATTAGGAAAAGAAAGGCACAAATTAAACGCATGGGGAATTGAAGGCAGAGCTGACCCAAAACATTTATTTAGCGGCAAGAAACCAAGTTATTTTGCTCTATTGCTTGTTTGTGAGAGATGGCAATACTGAACGTTCGTAGAACATCAATACAGTGGAACCTTGTCAATGCGTACCTGCCGGGAACGCCGCATAACTACGCACTAAACGGTAGTACACATTAACCACGAAGTAAAAATTTCCATCTCCCTGCGTACGCCATCGCTGCCAGCAAAGAAATAAATACAGTGCCACAGCAAATATTGCCTCAGGTACCCACTGCAAAGCCTTTTCTCTTTTTTTTTGCCAAAATGGAGAAAAGATTCTGGTACTCGCATGACCGTCCGATAGTGCCGATAGCTCACGGTGGCGACACCAAGGAGCATTTCGGAACTATTACAGGGTCCGGTATACACAGTGGCCAACATAGTGACAGAACGGACAGTGTCGGCTTTCCGCGATATATGTGTGTGCGTCTGTACCATGATCTGCTACCGCTAAACAAAAACTGACACAGTTCTAGTGGCTGAGTGGAGCCAATCGTCTCCTGGTTAGTTGCGTGCAGCGCGGCGCCTTCTTGTCTCATGCCGTCACTGCCTGGCCGCTTGCTGTACCGCACGTGCGCATTTGTCGTGGGAGTGTTCTTCACACCCACTTCGCTCCAGACCATGCACAGATGCGGCTAGTAGCTTGTTCGGTTAATTAACGCGGCGATGACATACTTCCTGCAAGCAGTGCGCACTCCGCGACGCTCTAGCAGTCCTGGCGGCGGACAGGAAGCGCATTTGGGTGGTCGCCCAATAAAAGCATGCAGTAGTGTTACAACAGCACTACACTTGCTGTACCGTACACGTGCATCTAGCGCAATAGCATCAATGCAAAGAAGTTTGTCGTGCCCACAACCAGCAACGCTCAACTCCGCAACAGCGAGCTGCTTTCGTTTCTACAAAGCGGTGTGCGCTTGAACATGGCCCCGCACAATGAGACGGCAGCGATCAGCGGCCCAGCGTGTTCAGGTTGTTGCCTATTAAAAGCGTGCAGTAGGCTTAAAGTAGCGATGCGCCGCACGCGTGCCCGAGCAGATATCTGGAGATACCTATTGTGATAAGATTGTCGGCGATAAGTTATGCTGGCACGTTCGTCGGGGACGCCGCCTCAGCTTCGTTCTTTCCCAATGCTTACCCGCGTCGCCGCAATCACAGGGAAGTCGGAATCGGTGATCAACCGATCTTCGCACGTCTCGAAAAGACTGGAAACATTTGGCGGCACATAGTGGCAACGGGAAGTTCAGCGGCGCAGTAAAATTTTATGGCACAGAAAGTTATCGCGGTACGCAGAGTATGCACTAACTGGTAGGCGTAGAACGAAGCACTACGGCTTAAGTGGTCAGTGAATGCATTAGGCTCTATGAGACGCGGTCGGGGATTCGTCGCAGGTACGTTTCAACCATTCATACGCTTAAAGCGGGTATGTATCAACGAGGTTTGACTGTACAACACTGCTCTGTCATCGTCTAGCCATGGCCTCCGAGATTGGCTCTGGCAACACGCCGTCTCGGAGGCCACGGCCTCGCAAATTCACGGCGCAAGACGGCAAAGCACATAATGTCTGTGACAAGTCAACCTCCGGTCACAGTGGTCGCGGACAATTTCCCCTAGCACCTAATCTTAAATCTCCACGGTAGCGACGACGCAGTGGTCGGCATTAAAAAAAAAATTGCAAAAGCTGCACGTCGTGAGGGGCTGTTCCATGTCTGCGCAGTGAAACCACGCGCGCGTGCATGATGTCGAAAATTAAGAGCGAGCTCGAAGCGTAACGACACGGAGCAAGGTTTTTTTTTAGTGGCTTCACCTGGTGTCATGTTAATGAAGTGCAGTTCAGAGATTACTGCAACAACCGAAGAGTGGTGCTGCCAACACAAAAGCCAGTTTTGTTTTTCTTTTTTTTTTTTAAGAAAGCCGGTGCGGTTAGTGTGGTGGCACCCGCAAGCAGCTGGATGATGTTTGAAGGGTGAGAGGGAGGGGTTGGCATGCCTGCACATGCGCACGCGGCGGCAAGAGACCTGGCTCAAGGAGCGGAGGCCTCGCCTGCCCGCCTCGTACACACCCACACACACGAACGAGCGCTCACTCTCGCCTCGCAGTCGCCGGGGCTTCGAGCGTGACATGCGCGACACCACCGATTCACGCTCTCATTGGCGGAGCAAGTGCAGAAGATGCAACCAGCTCCTGCTCGTAACAAAATTCGGGGCAAGATTCCTAGGTTGTCGGCGGCGAAAATTCATTATATCAAAGGTGTCTCCTGCTGCCACTTTGTTACATGGAGGTCGCAAATGCATGTGCTTCTATGGAGTAACGGCGGGGAAGAGAAAAACTTTGTAATATAGAGGAATTCGTTGTATGGAGGTTCGTTATAGGCAGGTTTAACTGTATTATGGCACTGTTTCAAAAAATTCTCATGGCTACATGTTTGTTGTAGACTCATGCACAACTCTCACACCACAACTAAATTTGGACCTCTGGGTGGTTTAGGGGCCCTTTAACACCCGGCCACAACAAAAGCACCAAATTGGGCGCTGACACATCTAGTGTACACGTATTTCACAGGAGTACGGCCACTAGCGTGGGTTCGGACTTAGCGAGCCACAGGGCCGCGTTTTCCGTCGCCTCGCGTGAACTAGCGCGCCGCTGCACACGTACGTTCGAGCGCAAAGGCGCCGAGCGCAACGCGGCAAGTACACAGTACTGCTCTCGAGATCCGCAACAGTATATTGCCTGCGGCAACACCACAAAACGCCGTACAGCGCCCGCTCCCAAAGGCGGCGGGAGAAGCAAAACAGGCTTCACCACGCCACGGGCGAAAATACAACACAAAGGGTGCCGCTAGCACGTCTCCGCGGGCAACGGGCTCACGGCAACACGCTGCTGAGAGAAAACGGGTCCCTCGCGACTATGCTGCGTACTCTTACGATCCGCGACCACAGGGCCCGATCGCTCGAGTGAGGGCAAACTTCGCTCGCGTTGGCTTCGATAAGTACGGTTTTGGCGTAGTATGACCACGCGCGAATGCACCGCACCGCTCTTCAGCCTAGCGTTCGGAAAAGGACAACGTAAGGTAAGCGCTCGCCGCTGGCGCAAGGCACCGTTAGTGAGTTCCGTCCGAGCGAGCCCAAAAGAGGAGCCGACGGACGGGAGAGGAAATGCATGCTTACCCCACGAGGTCCAGAGAGGGTCTCCCCCTCGCTGAGCGAAACGTCTCGCGGGACACGAAACTCGAGCACAGCGCCCCCCCGTCGAGGTCCGGCGCCGGGAGAGAGGAGGTTAACGTCACTCCCTGCTCGCCCAGCGCCGTAAGACGGCGGAGGAGAGGAACGGCATGATCGGACATGGGGATGGCAGAACTAGGCGAAAACCAGCGCAATGGCGACGGGCAAGCCTCAATCCCCACACACAGCACACGTGTCGCAGAAATAACTACCCCTACTACGCTGCGTGGGGGTTGAATACAGTAAAAGCTCGTTAATTTGACACCCGTTAATTCGGATGGCTCTATTGGTCCCGGCCGAAGTGCATGTTAATCTATGGGACCAAACCTTCGTTAATTCGTCAGAATAGGGCTCCGCACCGCTTAATTCGGACAAATGTTGACGGCTGCCGCTACACAAAAGTGTGGTAAGGCAGCGCTGGCACCACTGGAGCGAAACCGAAACCTGAGTGACATCGCCATCGTCATCAACTAGTGGGGGCGATCGCAGCGTCACCGAACGTCGGCGTCTTCTTTCTTCGCTCCACTGCGCCTCCGACGCCATTTTCCCTTGTGTTGTGTCGGCACCGTCTCTTCTTGCGCAGTTCTCTTTTTTTCCCCGTTGTGACCGTGTTTACATGTGAGGCCCGAGCATGTGGCAGTAGCTGACGATGGCATCGGCGAGGTGTCAGCCGAGTCCATTGACGATGACTGCCTGACCTTCGATGCTGTCCTTCCCTCAGATATGACCCTTCAGGACTACATCGCGATTGATGATTGTGTCGCCACGACTGGTCTCCTGCCCGATCAAGAAATTATTAATGATGTCGCGAACTCATCGCACCTCACGGGAATTCTCGGAGGCGCTTTTGATATTAGAGGGCGTTTGCCTGAGCACTTCCGACAGTTTGCGTGCTGTTGGCCATTTGGAAGAGTTAAGAAAAATTGTACTGTCAGCCGGAATCTGCACGAAAACGCGGACGACCATTACAGAATACTTCAGCAAATAAAGGTATGCTTCTCCAACTTGATTTTAATGTTGTTTCTCCTGTTCATTCGTTAATTCGGCATTCGGTTAATTCGGACATTTTTTCCGGTCCCGTGAAATCCGAATTAACGAGCTTTTACTGTATTGCACAATATACTGCGCATCAGGATTTCCGTATGCCACGCATTGGTCACCTGCTTTTCCTTTCCACTGCTTCGAAGGTTAAAAGAGATGCACCTTAACTCGGACACTTTTTGTGGCACCTTCCATGTAAACATCAATGAGCCTGTGGTGCCACAGTGTGGGAGTGAGCGAAAGCATCTCACGTACTCCATGCTGCAGCCGGCCCATGAGTGGAATCGTGTCAGGCTGTTGGAATAGCTTTGCAATGACTCGTATGAATTGCTGCATCGTAAACTGTGCTAATAGCTATAATAACTGCCCATTTAGAACGAAGTTTAGTTTTTCGTCGCAACCGCACTTCAGAGACCAGTGGGAACGCTGGATTCACAGTGTATGCTGTGTGAAGCAGGTGATCCTGGGCAGGTTTACAAAGTATGCTGCTGCTAGTTCGCTGTCAGTTTACACTACGCGCAAGTTAACTGATATGTTTATAGTGCTGACTAAAAAAAATCTAGGAATCAGAAATCTAGATTGCGTCTGCAATCTAGATTTTTTTTGGCAGAAAGTTGTCAAAGATCCAGCTTCTTCGTACACTCCTGCTGCTTTTCTGCCAACATATTGCATACTTCGCATAATTTACGTCCTTTCTCTTCATTTAAGGCCCTGAAAAATTCTGCGTTGCACTGTCGTGCACACACTCTTAAATAAAATGCGGGTGTAGTGGACAGAAAGACAACTCATAGCATGCGGGTGGATACTGAAGCAGCCGCTCATGGCTCTGGCAGCTTGCTGCTGCAGTGCACACTGTTGCGCACTGCAGCAGTGCGCACTGCACATTGAGAAAGCCTTTTGTGTGCACTGTTGCGCACTATAGGTACTGTACGTTTCTTATACTTGGCATAAAAGGCAGAGTTTCAGTCTGACGAAGTTTCGATGTAGCCAAATAAACTGCCCATTTTAGTGACAACATTATACGGTGATTAAAAGGGACACTAAAAAGAAAAAACTATTTTTCTCGTATTACCGTACATTGCCGATTATAAGTCGACGTTTTTTTTTTTTTCATAAAATGACCTTTCATAGTTCGGGGGTTGACCTATAATCGGAATCGACCTATAGACCTTTCCAGCGGCAACCTCAAACCAGCGAGCCGCAAGCCAATTTTCGCCGCCTGGTGACGAGAGTAGCAGGCTTCTGGGCAACGCCCCCTTCGTCTGGGCTGTTGCTGGAGCGAGTTCACCATTCACGTTGCGTAGTGGCTCTTTAATGCTTGCGTTATTTTGGTGTTATTAATTGAACATTGAAATCTCGTGCAAGAACAGTCTATCAAAAGGGCATCATTGCGTTGTTTACGGCTGCAATTATAACCAAAAGAAAAGGAACGCAGCAAGAAAATAGCTCTGCGGCGCGCACAACGTGACGACGAGTCGTAAGCAATGTTGCATCACCAGCTCTTCTGAAAAACTTATTGGTGAGCTATGGCCGCAGCATGAGGCTGTGTTCGGAGTCAACTTTTTTTTTTTTGCTAGAAGGGGTTGCAAGTTGGGGGGTCGACTTATAATCGGAGTCGACTTATAATCAGGCAATATACGGTATTTAATTACTCTTTCACAATACCAAAATCACCATGCTTGCCGCGAGAAGATGCTTGGTAAGTGAGAAAACGTGCAAAAAGGAAATGCGGGTGGTGACGCCACCTTGAAGTTCCCGCAAACCGCCTTGACGTCGTAGATTTTGACGGCATCTACAAGTGCCTACATAGTTCCCAATTGATAAATATAAACTACATTGTGCTCTGAGAGGGCCAGAGAGTACCAAGTTTTAGAAAGGTTGTGTGGCCAAAATACGAATAAAATATATTGGAATCCGTGACATCACGTGCAGAGATCTCAGAGTGAAGTTAGAAAATGAAACTTTGACCTTGATTTTCTCTTCTATCTATGAGTCTATGACGGTGAAATTCACAGTACAGTTTTCGGAGTATAATTTATCAGTCTGAACTGATTCATTGTTTCGCTTTAGTGTCCTTTTAACTGTACTTATTCCAAATAATATCCTAAATAATAAAAAAACTGTTGGGAATGCTTGCTTGCTGGGCAAGATAAGATGGTTCATGACAACTCATGCAACAGCTCAAAAAGAAATAAATGTAGGGACAACCATAGAAACAGCGCTCCTTCCATTAATTCTCTGTCATCATCCCTTTCTTTGTTTTTTCATGCATTGTAGAAGGAAGTGGAGAAAGGAGCGAAAAAATATATTTTAATTGGTTTGGTGGATACTGAGCAAGACAAATTGTCCTGCTTTGTTGATTAAGGTAGAAGCTCCTAAAATCAGGCTTTGTGATAACATAGGAACTTCATGCTCACAATGCGGGCATAAGATGCTGTGCTTGCTTTACTTGGCTCGACTGTCTAGCTAGATCCCAGAAGGCAAGTCTGACTGCAGTTTTCAACGGTTGTCATTACTGTTTGTCTCACAGCCCTAATGAAGACCTTTTTTTTTGTAATAGGCGATTGGCGGGGCTTGCACAATTTCGATTCAGCCTGTCAAACATTGAGAAAGCCTTTTGTGTGCTCTGTTCTTTGTTGCAGACCACTGTACCTACCTTTGGGAGGCTGTCGGATCGCTTTGCCAGTGGTAACGTTGTGGAATCAGTGTCAGCGTTGCAAGACAGCAACTCGTTTCCCGAGCTCTCCGCAGCTCTCGATGCCGACAGCATCGAGGACATTCGCTGCACCGAGTGCGCGTCGCGAAGCCTCCTGGAACTCTCGACCGTCGCCGCCAGGGCTTCGCAGGAGTCGTGCGGTCGGTGCAACGAGCTACGAGCAACGCGAAAGCATTACGAGGTTCTGCAGGCGCGCTTCATCTCGTACTTTTTCTGGCCTGCCGTCTTGGACACGATGAACGTTGCCGAGACGGTGGAGCTTCCTGCGGAGGCGCAGAAGAAGCGCGTCAAGAAATATCACAAGCGGACCAAACTGAAGAAACCATGGGTGAAGGAGAAGTGGAAGGAGCGCAAGCGACTGGCTGCCGCAGCAGCTGCGGCTGCGGCTGCGGCTGGCGCCGCGGCAGGGGGTGTCGATGCTCCAGAAGAGGACGGCAACGAGGGTCCCTCTGGCACTTCGACCGCGTCTACTTGAGTACACTTGCTGTTTCAAGGACAGAAACATCACCCTGTGACGTTCACTTGTGGTTGTGTCATGAGACTGTCACTGACTGGTTTGAATCTGAATGTATTGTTTCAAGCTCAGAAATGTTGCCTTGTGAATATAATGTCTGACTAAGGTTGATTCATCTGTTTGTTCATCCATATTGTTCATGCAGAGTTACTCCAAATAAAGTATAAATTTTTTTGATGTTGCTGTGTGAAGTGGGGGTAATTCCCTGGCACAACGTATATCAGGCCTACCAGTCGCCGATAGCTGCACTTTAAGAGTAGTCATCCTTGCCGCAACAAGAAGAGAATTCAAGTTCAGAAGGGCTGCAACGCAGCAGAAGGCGAAGTATTCAGGACAGGAAAGAATGTCACCAGTTCAGGCAATGTGTCAAGTACCGCATGCAGCAAATTGTACTAGATGCAGACGGTTCAATTAGTAATGGATTCAATTATTAAAGAAGGCTTTGCTGAAGAAGGAGCAGAATAATAGTCAGGGTCCACTATAGAAGAAATGTAACTTATCAAAACAGAAAGCTACTTCTTCTACAGAGCCTTCTTTACTAAAGTGCATCTATTGTACCTACGATTTGCGACATGCGGATCTTGACACGTTGCTTTAACAATAGACTGGTGTTGCTCTGCCCTGTCCTGAATCCTTCGCCATGTGCTGCATCCTAATGATTTTGCACACGAATGAACTAACTAGCCCAACAATACGTTTTGATAAGTTGCATTTCTTGTATTGTTGGCCCTGACTATTATTCTGCTCCTTCAATGGAGCCTTCTCTACCAATTGCATATATTGCCTCTATGATTAGCTACATGTGGTACTTGACATATTGCCTCAACAAGGTGCTGGTGGTGCCCTACCCCGTCCTGAATTCTTTGCCTTGCGCAGCGTCATAACTTATTCTGTTCCTTCGACGGAATGAATTGCATCTATTGCCTCTGATTTTCTACACAAGGTATAAACGGGTCCGCCCAGTGTGGCTAAAAGGCACTTGAGTGAGGCCACTGCCTCACTACAAGGGGAGTTGAGAAAGTCTAAAGGTGCACGAATAAAGAGATGCGTTCACAAGCGAGTCTACGGGGACAAACGCCTTATACTTCCAAGTGTGCTTAACACTCTAGGCCTTCAACATGTTCCATTGGAGGTTAAGGTGTGAAAAAAAAAACAGCGATGAAACTGCCTGAGCATGTTGTATTGCCACTGGCATGTCACTCACCACCAGGAGTGGGAGAATAATATTCTGAAGAGGCGGTTGCTAAGGTTGTTTTAACATTTTTCAATTTTTTGTACGATCATCACTTGTAATTGACCACATAGATGAAATAGCGAGGTGGTGATGTGTAAGCTCTAGGGGTATTTACAAGATGCAAACAAAGTCACTCGGGCGTCGATAGAAAACAAAAGTGCGTTCGCAAAGGATCTTTCCTTCACAGGCGCGCCTTCCATCCCAAACCCTCCCCCAGCTACCTGCACGAGTCCTATGTTGTGGTTCTCAAATGTGCGTTCAATACTGAACAATACGCCCATGCCAAACATTTATGTTAGCACTGTGTGAGACGTGGTTGGACTCATCAGATCATGGTGGAGAAATTGTTGCTCTTGATTAGTTTACTGTGTTCTTCTGCAGTGCAAGGATCCTATGACATTCCGTGGGGATAGTGCTTTGGTCGCCTGTACCAAGGTTGCTGACTTGCCGCCGGCGCCAGGAATTTCAATCGGACGCCTTCGGGGCTTTGTTTACTAAAATTTACATCAAGGAGCAGAAATACCTTGTTATCTGTGCCTACTGTCCACCAGCTGTACGAGCGTAATCCTACGCACTTTTTCACTGAAATTACCTCCCTTAGACGCACATTCCATAATTGTATATGGTGTGGTCTACTGTTCAATTAACGATGCATTTTGCTTGCGAAAACCTTGGCACGTGTTGGATCTAATAGGGCCAGTCACAATGACCTGGTTGTTGACGGAACATTTTAGTAAAGGTAAAAACAAATTTGATGTGATGTTCTGCGGGTGCGTACATCTGTGTCGTATGCGTTGTGTACAGAAAAAAATGTGCATAATCTCCAGGCTGATAGGTATGGCTGTGCATGAGCCCACAGCTGCATCTATACTCTTCACCACGGAGAAGGAATGAAGCTGTTACAGGTATGTTTTTGTCGGAGAACTCAGTGGTCTTAGTGAAAATAGTACAAGTTCTTGTTAGCATACCTTTCTGGCTAAATCTTTGTGAAGCAACAATGCATCTTGCACATCTCTGTACGAAATATAGAGCAGCAAAATGAGTCAGCAAAACATGTTGGAGGCATCAGGTACAGCGAAGTAACTGCACCAGCTTATATGTTCATTAAATTATGATGTTTAACATCCCGAAACTGCACGACGAGTTATGAGGAATATGGAGAACTTCGCTTTAATAGACTTCATAACCTCGACTGAATGCATGGTAATGAGTGCTTTCGTTTATTTATTTTTAAATTTTTTCTCAGATAGGAATTTCGTGCCGTGGCTGGGAATCTACATTTGCGACCTCGCGCTCAGCAACTCAAGACCATGCTGCCACCGATTGGTGGTGTTTAAACTGCTAGAGGTGTTTAAAACTGCAGTATATATGTGCCGACAAAAGTTAAGTATGTTCACGTGTCTGCTACGCGAATATTTCTCGAAACACCAGTAATATAGCGAAGTGTACATTATCTCGGCAGTGTGAAAGCGGGCACCTTCAATCAACCACGAGGCATTCTTGCTAAATCATTTGTTGACCTAACTAGAGTGTACTAGAACAGGGGAGTGTTCGGAACAGCCGCAGCACCAATCTACAGAAAGTGAAGCCCAAACAGGGTCAATCCACCTGTGGCGCCGCGATCGGTAGTCTGCAATGTGTCGTCATATAAGAGTTGCGCGCGGCTCTGCCAAAGTGGTGCAGGGGCAGTATGCCCGCTTCCCACTTGAAAGGCCCGGGTTCGAATCGAAGCTGTAGGTAGTGGGTTTTTATTCTTAGTGTCACCTTTTAAAGCTGTATTGGTTTTCCTTTGTTTCTTAAAACTAGCTTCTGTTGCGATATGTTGCTACAAAAAAGTAACGTAAAATGCGAAATCTCGTTTCTAATCCCGTATTCGCGAAACTCTCGGAGGCCATACTTTACGCTTTTGTTCAATCCCGGGCGGTGGCGCTGCAAGTAACTGCGCTCACTGTCAATTTTCTTCTATTTTACTTCACATTTTGCGTTACTTTTTGAAGCAACACGTAGCAACTGAAGCTAGTTGTAAGAAAGAAATGAAAACCAATACAGCTATAGGCGATGCGCAAAGCGCCGACCACGCCATCTGCCGCCATGGCTCGGAAGCGCTCGCGGGACCCGGCGAACAGTGTTTCAGCGAGCGTCTACGCGAGTGCACGGATGTTTGTGTCTTTCAACGTGATTTAACGACTCTCTCGGGCTTCAGCGATGTCGAGAAACAACTGCTGCGTTGTCGGCTGCACAAGCACTTACAAAAACTCGCCAGGAACGCACTTCTACACGTTTCCGGTGCTATTTCATGAGCGAGAGCGACGGCGACGGTGGATTGCGGCTGTCCGACGCAAAAGGTAAGCAATCGCGCTTTGTTTAGGCAGTGTTAGAACGATTACCGTGTTTTTATTTCTCCATTTATGTCGCTACGTCTTCAGCGAACGCTACTACGTTTACATTTGGTCGCCTCGCCTGCATTGTAGACGCTACAATGCACATGAGGTTGTTATCACTGATAAGACGCGATGCCTAGGCTCTCTTGAAAAACGAATGGCGCGAAGCGCTATGCCAGAGAATGTGGGGCAGGTGGCGGCTACTTTACAAAAGCGCCGTGGAATCACACGTGTGCTGCACGAAATGGGCTGCATTCTACCTAATGATGGCACTGGAATGCGATCACCGGTGCAGAATGTTCGCTGTGCGCTCGCCTCAACTGTATGCATATTGGCTGTAAAACATGGCACCTGTTCGCACTGAAGGCTTTTGACAGGACATTCAACCGATTCAACCTCCCTTTGAATGCCTCGTAACATGACTTCATGCTAATAAAAAACACCCTTGATGTATCCCACTAATACTCACTCGCTTTACACAAGCTGTGTTATGAGTGGGGCCATAGGCGTGCTCACGGGGCGTTGGGGCTTTCCTATTTGCCTAAGAGAGGTGGGGGGGGGGGCGCAAAATCTGCCCCTTGCATTAACTTAGTGGGGCCTGGGGGCGCTGAGATGATCCTTTGCCCCCCCCCCCCCCCCCCTTTGATGGGGAACCCTGCGCACGCCTGAGTGGAGCCGATTATGGAATTTACGTGTTTTCTTTTCTTTATTCTTACTGGTGGTGCTAGCTAGTTGCTGTTTTCTTTAGCATGTAATTGGTGAGTATATGTTGGTGCTGCTTCATTGTAGTTATATCACACATTCTTCTCTGAAGACACCCAGCAAATACGTAGCCAAGCTGCTATGACAAGCTAGGTGACCACCAGCTCCGAGTGACTCAGTCCCGCGCCACTAGCGCAAGCTGCCGAGATATTTTTTCGCAAGTTTATCGTGCTGGTTTCAAAGTTTTACCAACGCTGACCCTTCGCGTGGCCGCACCCGTGCAATCCATGCGCCGGCGCGACAGCGCACCCTCAAAATCTACTATATAAACACATGGCACGTAAACGGAGCTACTGTGTCGAGAAAAAACGTTGGTTCATGCGTCAACGCATGCAGGCATTAGTGATCGGGACGTTGTAAAGAAAGCGGTGTACTTACGATGAGCTCCACTTCGTAAGGAAGCTTGTTGACGCTTGTCTGTGGCAAACACTTGGCGCGTATAGTGACAGTGTCGTCCCACACAGCTGTTACATCGGACACATGTCCACTATTATAAAGCGCGGCTCCTTTGCGCACACTATCGCCGCAAAAGTAATTGTCAGGGACGCGCACAAGCGGCAAATCGCACGCGCGCACTTCCCATGCTTGCAGTGAAAGGAGGCGTTCGCTACGCGTCCCGCGTGCGGTTCCAACGGCCGCCGCTACGCGGCTTTCAGTGGCGCCCCTATAGGCGCTGCGCATCGCGAATAAAAGGTGACACTAAGAATAAAACCCCACTACCTACAGCTACGACTCGAACCCGGGCCTTTTGAGTGGGAAGCGGCCATTCTACCCCTGCACCACTTCGGCGGAGCCGCGCTACGATGACACATTGCAGACTACCGATCGCAGCGCCGCAAGCGGATTCACCCTATTTGGGCTTCACTTTTCGAGGCTCGTTTCGGGCACTCCCCTGTTCTCTACACTCTAACCGAACAGAATGTTAGGTGGAGGATGTTTTAGGTAGCAGGCTGATATAGCCTTGCGAGATATGCAGGCGATTGCCCCGCCCAGTACAGTGTTCTAGAAGTTTGTAGTGCGCTCACGCAACGTTTATAGAACCAGGTGTGTTATGAGTGGGCTCATAACACACCTGGTTCTATAAACGTTGGCTCACTGAGCGGCGGAGCGTGACGCACTTCATGTCGCCGCCGACAGGCGGCGCGGCTCCCAGCGTCACCTGAAACTTTCCGGTGGATTGCTGGGCGCGGCTAGCGCGCGTTGCTGTTTTGCGCGCAAGAAAAGTCAAAGTTACGGTGCGCAACACACGGAGCTTCTTTCAACTTTTCTGTGAGTTGTGAAATAAATTACTCTTGTTGTGACTGATTTACGAAGGGTGGGCGATGTTTTAAGCGGCTATTGCATAGATGAATGCTCCTCCACGTATATAGCCGCTGCAGTAGATAGGACGTGTATAGTGTGGGGGTTGAAGTTTTTTTTTGTCCTGCTGATCGATAGGATTTTCAATGCCCTTTCGCCACTATCATAGCGACTTCACTCTCGCCTTTAGAGCCCCACAACAACGCCTGACTTTTTTTTCTTTTTTTTATTCGCATATATGAGCTGGTCTCTGTCGCTGGGCCTGTTGGTATACATACTTGAAGAAACGAAAAAACCAGCTTACGGACGCTTACACAAGAAGATAATACACTCGCTGGAACTAGCAACAGGTGTGATTCACAATAAGAGAGAATGACATCAGTAACCACATTTTTTAAAAATAAGCAATCTTTTTCTTTGATAGTGAGAGATACAGTAATGCATTTGTTCAAACCATCTGTTTCCAGATTTGCGCTTCAATCACTTCACGTTCGTATTAATTGCGTGGATCCCTTACCAATAATTTGCGTGCCTTTCAGATCAGGAGAACAGCCGAACACCCGCCAATGAGCAGGTAGATTTGCTCCTCCTCCTGACCTGATAGACGTCTGATCTGATTTTATTTACACAAACCCCTGCCTATGTATGCGCAAATGCTTGCCATGATTATATAACAATGCAGAAATGGTCACGACCAATAAACAGCTGACGACGACGTTGATCTAACAGGCACTGGAGCATCCCAAAAGGAGCCCAATCCCTACGTGTCTCCCGCTTCCTAATGACAGCTACTTCAGTCTCCCCTCTACATCTGCTTTTTCTGTACACGAGTGTGGTTTTGCTGTCACCAGGCCCTCCTGTTTTTTTTTTTTTTGCTTTTGAATTGTTATCGCACTTGACTACGCGGTCACTCCTAGCTTCGTTGGGTCCAGCTGTTTTTGTTGTCAAACGCTGCCCCAGCAATTTCTCTGCACGTACGCTGCATGCCCTATGTGCACGACCGCCGGAGGCTGTAGCGCGTCCCTCCCGTCCAGATGTAGCGGCGGACCGTCTTTGAGACAGTTGCACTTTACGGACAGACACAGATGCCGATCCTTCAGAAAAACAAGCATACGTAAGTGCAGCAAAGCGGCACGTGTGGTGCCGATCGACAAGGTCCTTCAAACGAATGAATGGCGTGAACATGCGCTGCAGGGGTATCAGCTTAAAAGAAGAAGAAAATGCTCGACCCCCTCCTCCCTCCATTTTTGTTTGTGGTCTCTTTTAAGTGTCATTGTGGTGGCCCTCTTACCGCCTTCAACTCCGCGTTTGTTGATGCCCCCGGAACTACATCGTAACCAGCGTAACCCCGACCAGGGAACGCGCTTCGCACCCCGCAAGAGAAGTTTTCAGGAGAAACTGGCGGCAGCGCCCCTGGCGGGCGCCCAGGCTGTCGACGCGGAGAGGGCCATGGCGGCGCGGCGCAGGGATACGGCAGTGAGCCCACTGCCCCATTCTAGTACACTGTACCGCCCAGTTACATTCTTAGGCGATGCGCAAAGCGCCGACGACGCCATCTGCCGCCACGGCTCGCAAGCGCTGACGGGTCCCGGCGAGCAGTGTTCCCGCGAGCGTCCACGCGAGTGCACGGATGGATGTGTTTTCATCGTGATTTAACGACTCTGTCGGGCCTCAGCGATGTCAAAAAATAACTGCTGCGTTGTCGGCTGCTCAAACACACCGAAAAAATCGCCAGGAACGCACTTCTACACGTTTCCGGTGCTATTTCATGAGCGAGAGCGACGGCGGCGGTGGATTGCGGCTGTACGACGTAGAAGGTAAGCAATCGCGCTTTGTTTACGGCAGTGTTAGAACGATTACCGTGTTTTTATTTCTCCATTTATGTCGCTACGTCTTCAGCGAACGCTGCTACGTTTACACTTGGTCGCTTCGCCTGCATTGTAGACGCTACAATGCACATGAGGTTGTTGTTACTGATAAGACGCGATGCCTAGGCTCTCTTGAAAAACGAATGGCGCGAAGCGCAATGCCAGAGAATGTGGGGCAGGTGACGGCTCCTTTACAAAAGCGCCGTGGAATCACACGTGTGCTGCACGAAATCGGCTGCATTCTACCTAATGATGGCGCTGGAATGCGATCATCGGTGCAGAATGTTCGCTGTGCGGCCGCCTCAACTGTGTGCATATTGGCTGTAAAACATGGCACCTACGCGCACTGAAGGCTTTGGACAGGACATTCAACCAATTCAGCCTTCTTTTGAATGCCTCGTAACATGACTTCATATGCTAACAGGAAACACCCTTGATGTATCCCACTAATGCTCATTCGCTTTACACAAGCTGTGTTATGAGTGGGCTCACGGGGCGTTGGGGCTTTCCTATTTGCCTAAGAGAGGTGGGGGGGGGGGGCGCAAAATCTGCCCCTTGCATTAACTTAGTGGGGCCTGGGGGCGCTGCGATGATCCTTTGCCCCCCCCCCCCTTTGATGGGGAACCCTGCGCACGCCTGAGTGGAGCCAATTATGAAACTTACGTGTTTTCTTTTCTTTATTCTTACTGGTGGTGCTATAGCTACTGGTTGCTATGTTTTCTTTAGCATGTAATTGGTGAGTATATGTTGGTGCTGTTTCATTGTAGTTTTATCACACCTGAAAAAATTTTGCATGCCCAATGCGTGGGGTCGATCCTCAAAGTTTCGTGTTTTTTTTTTATTCTTGCTAGTGGTGCTACCCACGAAACACAAGAAAAGCTAGAAAACTTCTACTAAACATCTAGAAAGGAAACTCCAAAAGTATATTAGAAGTTTAGTTGAGATGTTATTTAGACGTAAGCAGCTTGAAAACTTCCTGTAGCTGTGCTAACGCCACGTTATTAGAAGTCTAGAAAACTGCTTGCAAGAATTCTAAAAAACTTCTTGCAAGATCTTTTTAAGAGCTTTTTTAGACATTTATTTTTCATGCAAACCAGCTTGTTGAGGAGCTTGCCCTAGTCAATTCGTTGCATCATGCAGCCTTTTGCAATCACGTTTTAGCTGTTCACTGTCAAGCGTAATAGGTAAAGGGATGCCTGCGTAATATGACGTCACATTAATTTCTGGAGCTTCTCTAGCGAGCAGGATTGATAATTCAAAAAGGCAGAAGTTCAGGGGAAGATGGAAGCTTGAAGAGATCAGAAATTATTGCACACGGGGTGTCGCTGGAGCCATTTCGACAAGCGGACTTGTCAATTTACAGCTTTGAAGAAGACAAGTTTGCTTGTCGAAGCGCTGACTCCAGCGACACCCCTTGTCAAAGAATTTCTCATCTCTTCAAGCTTCCATCTTCCCCTGAACTTCTGCCTTTTTTGAATTATCAATTTTGCTCGCTAGAGTAGCTCGAGAAATTAATGGGACGCCATATTACGCAAGCATCCCTTTACCTATTACGCTTGACAGTGAACAGCTAAAACGTGATTGCAAGACACTGGCATGATACAACGAATTGACTAGCGTGTTGCTGGAGCCAACATTTTGACAAACTAACTTGTCTTCAAGTTCCAGCCTTGAAGAAAAGTCCCCTTGTCGAAACGGCTCCGGCAACACCCTGTGTTCAAGAATTTTTTATCTCAGCAAAATTGGTGTTCTTCTGGCCAAAGAATTAGTTAGCCCTATTTATTCAGACATGACATTGCCTTAATTCATTGTTCTCAACACATCTAAGCATTTTGATGTCGGGCCATTTTCAGTACTTGTGTTTTATGGAATGCGTTATACCACGCTTCCAAAAGTAAATGCGAAATTCCAACAAATGTTGTTATCATGCATAACCTTTATTGTAGCAATTCCAAACAATATGTTGGCCACTTGACATAGGCTGGAGCAATGGAATTGATGACTTTGTTCAAGAACCTGCACGCAAAAGCCACAGTAAAGTACAACGTGTCTCAATCAATCAGACATGTATCAGCAAAACAAAAATCGGAAGGCTGTCTTGGCAAACACACGAGCACCGCAGCAATACTTTGCTAAAACATCGAACATTTGTAAACGTCAATAGGAGCAGTTCAATGGCTTATTTTGTCTCAATGAAGTAAATTTAGATATGTTAAAGAATCTTGGGTAGGCAAAATTTAGAGTTCCTCTACAATGGTGTGTGTCAATAATATCGTGGTTTTGGGAATACCTGGAATTCTAATTTCAGCCTGCACACGAAAGGCACGATGAGCCAATAAAATGTTTCAGTCAAGCATGCACCTACACCAGCATAACAAAGAAACAAATAAAACGAAATAAGAGGGTACTTTGGTTAAACGACAACAAACACCGTAGCACAGGGCGACACTGGTTTAGGGAAAAATTCGCCCTAGTTGGTAGCACATGCAAAGAATTTTTACGCATAACCAACACAAGAACAAAAATGGAGACACAACATGTGCACTAACTTTCAGTAGAATGGTTTATTGCACACGAGGCAAACAGTTGCACAATGCCGGTGCACTCACACTGCACCAAGAACCAATGCACAGAGATTTGTCTTTTTCCCCCCCATTTCATTTTTAGATATACATAACACTCTTAAACTCACAGACTACTGTACATTCCAGAAAGTCTGTTCTTTATCTGACAAGGACAGGGACAGAGTACTAACACAAGTGGTACGAATATTTGCGATTTTGGCAGCTTATAGTATTATCAATCTCGTTAGTTAAGACCTCTTGTTTGATAAAACCTTTGAGTTCTGCTAGAAAGGTTCACGCCCACACGCTCTACAGGACAATGCAAGCCACCCATCATTGGCTTTATTTACACGATTACAATGCTCTCTTGACCTATCATTCATGCAGCTGCTTGTTTACACGACATACTGCTTACTGCAGGAAAGAGGTATCTGAGAAGCGACAGTTTCTCCACATTCCACAAACCGCATTCTATGTCGTTTCTGGCAAGCAGTTGTCTTCTTCGATGCTTGGCTGCTAATTCTGCAAATCAATTTCAGCTTTCATGGAGCGGGAAATTTTAAATATTTGTACATTAGCAAGTGACATCAACCTTATTATGTAGTGCAATATTTCGTGCATGTGTGGCACAACAGCTATTCCTTTTTGAGCAACATCACTGTTGGAATGGCAGACTAGAGCAATGGAGCGGTACTTCCTAATCGGGACCTCTGCGACTAACACCTTTGTTTGAGTGACGTGTTGTGTGTGAATCTTTCCAATGTGCTATGTGTTCCGTTGAGTTGTTGCGCAATTCAAGTACAGAATAAAAAGGTTGGCATCACGTGCTAATGTGCAAGTAGTTTTTTTCACCTCGATGCAAGCTGAAATCGATTTGCAGAATCAGCACTCAAGCACCAAAGACGACGACTGCCTGCAAGAAACAACATAGGACACAGTTTCTGGAATGCAGAGAAGCTGTCATTTATCAGATTCCTCTTTCATGCGGTAAGCAGTATGCCGGGAAATGGGCCACTGCAGGAATGATAGGTTAAGAGAGCATTTTTAAAAGAGCCGAGCGAATGTTGGGTGAGTTAGTGTCTCGACATAGTAAATACCATCGTAAGTAGCGCAACTAGACAGGACAACAGTGTTCGTCTGTTCCTTTCTGTTGTCCTGCCTAGTTGCGGTACATACAATGGCATTTATAAGACAGCATTGTAATCTTGTAAACACGATGGATGTCTGGCGTTACAGTGTAGAGCATGTGAGTGGGAACCTTTGTTTCAGAACACAAATGTTTTATCAGCTAATAGAGTTGAACTAACAAAGTTGATAATAGAAGCTGCAAAAATTGCAATAGGGGGTATCAATTTTGTTAGCACTCCTCGACTGTCCTTCTCGAATGAAGCACTGACTTTCTTGAACATGGAGTAGTTCGCGAGGTGATCAGTATGCCATATATTTTGCTAAAATAAAGCGGAAGAAGACATCTCTCTGCATGGCACCTTGGTTAAGCTTGAGGGCACCACCCCATTGTCTACAAGTGCCTCGTGTGCAATAAACCATTTTTTTTAAAGTTAGTGCACAGATTGCCCCTCTTTTTTCGGCTTTGTGTTGCTTATGTGCTAAAAATTTTTACCAAGTGTGTTGAGGTCACTTATGAGTACAGAAAACAAGATACTTTAGAAATTTCAACCACAAATACACACAAGCACAACAGCAAAACCTAGTTAACAGTAGAAAACTTGTAACAGCCAAAGGAAAGTGCAACTGAACAGTTGATATTGCCCACACAATGCGCTTAAATTTAGGTATGTTTCAGGATCCCGGGTAAGCAAAATCAACGAGTTCCTCCACAACGGTGGCCATCACAATCGTGTCGTGGTTTCGGCAATACTCAGAACTTTATTTTCATCCTGCACGCAAATGGCACAATGAAGTCAGCCAAGCATGTGCGTGCAACAGCTTACCCTATGTCTTTCAAAAATTATGACAAATCGGAACATTTTTGAAGCATATGTTTTGACAGCTTCTGCATATCCTTCTAAGGCCTCACAGCAAAGTTACTTGAACACGGGCATGAGCTGGCTCTCTCATGTATAATTCGTTCAGGTGACCTGCCGGCGGGTTCAGGTGACGCACTTTCACATTCATCACCCTCAACATAGATTGTAGCCAGGCAGGCATTATCTACGCTTTCAGTAGTTGAGTTTTGTGCTGAAAGGTTACTTTCATTATTTTGCATCGAGGCGGTCTGGCGAAAAAGCGGCTCAACTGTAGCATGAAGTCGGCGATGTTTTTGCCGACGCGATAGGGAGCCGATAGCTTTCTTTTTTTCTTTCCATGGCAGACCTTTTCGCGCGGAAAGCTAAAAATGACACTTACGTCTGTTGGGTGTCTGGAAGACAATGAGGTCCTGGAGTTTTGACACGAAAAATTATCAGGACGAACAACAAGCACATTCCGAAAAGACGGAGAAAGTATATTCAACTTGAAACGCTTGAAACTATACTGTGCAGTTATCGTCGGCGGCTTCGGTGGAGAGGGAGCGAGAGCGCCAGAGCGGCGTCACGGGCGGCCAATGAGAGGGCACGACACGATGACGTAGAATGACGAAGTGTGGTGACCAATGGCGACCATGGGTGGCGACATGTCTCGACTATTGCCTTTGAGATGGCGGACGCGCCCGCCATCTCGGAGGCCATGTCTTGCTTCTCGAAGGCGGGAGGATGAGGCGAGGTTGTGGAGAGGAAAAGACGCTTTTCTTCCGCTCTCGCTAGGAGCGCGCCTCAGCCAGGCATTGCCTCAGCAAGCATGGTCTGCGCGCGAACGAACTGGAGATGACGCTCGAAGGGTCCGGGGCACGGTGTGGTCCGGGGGCACTCCCCATACTGCCCGTACATTGTATCACATTTTATTTCATCAATTAAGCGATGGTGATCGATGTTCGGCGAATGATTTTGTATCCTTCACGTGCATGGTGGGCTCAAAGATGGGAAAATTTGGTTTACCGATCTTCACATGTTAAAATGGCGAGAAATATAAACGCGCTACCCTTTCTTTTTATTGCGCATGCGGTTCAGGCGACCAATATTTGCGATTACGAATGTATACGAGCGACCGAAGTCCATATGTGCGCATTTTAATGGCAAAAGCTCTAGAAAAAAAGGTTCACTAAACGTTTTAAAAAGACTTCTTGTAAAAAACGTTTTTTCAACGTCTTCTAAAAAACTTCTTGTGAAAAACGTTTATTAAACGTTGCATAATATACCTAGATGTCTGCATACCTTTTTAGTCGTTTCAAGAAGTTTTTTGGAGGTTTTGTGTTTCGTGGGTAGCTACTGGTTGCTTTTTTTATGTGTAAACTTGCATAGACTTCAGTGAAGCACTTGGTTTTCAAGCAGTATATATGACCACTTTTAGCATTTGCTTTCAAACTGTGATTGCAAATATGTACTCTTTTAAGTAATTCCTTGCTTCTTCCACTTTTCTGTAACCTTATGAACATTTTAGAGAGGATGGGAGCCCCTGGGAACCCACAAAGAACTCCAGGATCTGCAGTAAGCACTTTATCAACGGCAAAAGATCAAATGATCCGAGAAGTCCAGCTTATGTGCCAACTATATTTCCAAGTGTGTATGGACGTACTAAGCATGGCACTTCCAAGAGCTACCAAAGGTAAAATTAAACTTTGCAGTATGTATTTTCTGCTGACTGACGAGGGGACACTCAGCCAGAGAAGTAGCATAATGTTTGCTGTTTAAAGAATCCTTTGGTTTATTTGCACAAAGAGGCAAAAGTAAATGTGTGATAGTGGTGTTACACAACTCTTGCTTGTTCCTTAGTGCAACAGGACTTTTAGGCACATTGCAGAAAATTTTTAAAACAGAGTGGGTCAGCTGAGATTACTGCTGTGCGTGCAAGATGCCATACATACGACGTCTGTCATAGAGGTAATATCCACCAACTTTGTAAATCTTGATATGTTCATTTCGCTATCTTCTCTTTGTTGTAATTAAAGGGACACTAAAGAGAAACAATGAATTGGTTTAGATTGATAAAGTGTGCTCGGAGAATTCTTGTGTAGTTTATTTCACCACCATAGGTTTATTATTAGCGGAGAAGACCAAGTTCAAAGTTTCATTTTTAAATTTCGCGCCGAACTTTGTAATTCGTGACGTAAAACATTTCAAAGAGCATTTAACGTATTTTGGCGCCACTGGCTCGTCGAAATTTACACAAACTCGTTATGTCAAGTCTCTGACCCCCTCAGAGGGCAATGTACTTCGATTTAACCGATTAGGAACTACGTAGGCCCAAGCAGGTGCCGTCAAAAATATGTGACGTCACGGCAAATGGTGCGGGAATTCCAAGGTGGCGTCGCCACTTGTATGTTCTTGCGTGATTTCTCGCTTATTAAGCGTCTTTTCGCAGCAAGTGTGGTGTTCTTGGTATCGTGGAAGGCTACTTTACTAATGCGAGAAAAATCGTTTTGCTTTTTAGTGTCCCTTTAAATAAATTTCTTAGCTAAGGGAGGAGGAAATAGAAACTTATGTCATTTTGAGCAAGGTGTTTGCCTAATTAGCCTTATTTGGTTTGTATACTATGTAGGCAGAGGCTGCTCGTGGAATAGGCTCAGTGTGTGTATTCAGACAAGCGCCCATATATTATGCACAAATGTACGTGTCGGTACTGCTTTTTGTTGGGTATAGGCCACCACTTACAATGTTCTTTAACATACGACATATTTCAGGTTGCAGGCACGAGAGCAAAAAAATAAGGTGGACAGCATTACAGACGCGCAGGCTCTGGAAGATGTCATGGTCGACTGCACCTCAGAGGAAGAAAAGATAAGTGTATGTACAGCTCATGTTATATATCCGCGCATGAGATGTTTGTTTTTAAATGCCAATAAATATTTGTTTTTTCCATACTAGTGAGCGAAAGCCATCAATACTTAAAATAACACAACTAATTTTCGCCGAAACCACAATAGACCCTGTAACAGCTGGCGACGCCACGTGCACTGTTCTAACAAAACCATGTAAAATTACTTAACTAATCATGTGTTTGCATGTTCCTGCTGAAACCACGCACACTCACGTAACTAATCACGTGAAACGTTCTCGTAAGAATAACTTAATTAGCGTATCTACTCACGTGCCATGTTCCCGCCAAAACCACGTATTATCACGTAGAACCTAACGCCATTTTGCAGCACTTGGTAATAGCTTGCAAAAAACAAAAAACCTAGCAGGGTGTGTTCAGGTAAGAACGTCTGTGCATGTCCGTCGACCCCCTGTAATTTCGCTGAAAAAAATATATTTTGTTGTCAGAGTCTCCAAGACCACAAAACCACTTTTGGTCTCGCGAAAAAAAATGTCACCTTCTTTAAAAAAACTTACAAGTCTCCACTGAGCCACAACCGCCTCTTTCGCATTTCGCAGAAATGAGATTTCGATGATATGCTACAAAAAAACTATTGCAGCTGTAGGTCTGACAAATTGTCTCCACATACTGCGGATAGTTTGCGTGGACAAAACGTTATTACTTCGCAGTTTTGATGCTGTTATTTTAAGAAAAAAAGATCACAAAGTCGGCACAAAGTTCAATAATGCTCGAATTTAAGATTTTTTTCTCCGTGTGTATAAACGCCAGACTTCCCAACAGTTTTGAGAACATTGCGATATGTTAGGTTAACAAATTTATTGAACGAAATTGCTGAGAGTGACTTCAAACGTTAACTAGAAATGTTCAACTAAGGACAAGTCTCTAAAAATGAAATATTTCGAAGATTATAAAAAAAAAACATCATCTTCGATTTTCTTTAAACGCTTCAGAATTAAAGCAAAGCACGTGTTCTAACTTAATCTGTAAAAACATGTTGCATTGTTTTGCAACATGTTATTTTGCAATGCAAGCAGAGCGAGTGTTTTGCGCTATCTAAAGAGGCATAAGAAGAAGATTGCCTACAAGCGGAACTCTCGATGCGTGAAATATTTCAATGTCGCCTTACTAAGGAAGCACATGCCAGAAAAAGCCTCATCCATCAGAGAAACCGACATTTTTTGCCAGAACTGTTTCAACCGCTTCAAACAGATCGCTGTAGATTCTCCGGATGCATCTCATTGATGCATCGAGAGCTGGGCTGTGCAGTGGTGTAGCCAGGAATTTTCCATCGAGGATTTTATCCATCGAGGATAAAATGACCAGTTCGCACCCCCCATCCCTCGTCCCACTTCACCCTCTGGCGTAAGTGTCCCCATGGTGAAGATTGTGTGGTCGATATGCCAAATGTCGATTACCATGTATTTTTTTGAGTCACAAATGACACATAAACCTTGTAATAAACAACTTGATGTAACCACTGCTCCACTCTTGCCTTGCTGAGGTGGAGACAGTATTCTGTAAGGGCAGCCAGATCTGCGCAAGATTCTATAGAACAGCCTGTGCTGCTCAGGTTGACCCAGCAATGCAAGATCAAGAAAGCCCTGCTTGCCTGGGCTTCTCTAGGGCACTTCAAAGGGATGAGGAATCGATAAAGATGGAGATGCCACTTGCGACGATCGGGGACGATGACCTTCGACGTTTGGCAAGACCCTGTGAAAAAATAGGACGGCGTGACACTGTAAGTGTTCACATTTAGATGTCGAATTTGCTTTAGCATCAGACGGCCTAGATAGAGCTTTGTGGTAAATACATTACAGCCTGTTTCATTCGTGCAAATTCCCGCAGGCATGCCAAACAGAGCCAGAGCCCTTGGGAGGTCTAGTCGTCCTCCTGTCGGCAACAGATGGGTCCGAGGCATCGACTCAAGTTTCTCACGTTGTACAGTGTGACAAGGTGCAGTCATTGCTACGCATTTGCTGTGTCTGTTTCATACTTACACTGGTCTTGTTTTTCATCGTAATAGTTGTAACAGTAATTTGTGGCCAGACTTCGTATAAGCACATTGAAGCATGCGTTCCTAGCGATAAAAACATCAGATCACTGTCGTAATGTTTCAATACCCAATCGAGCTGTCAATTTTGTAAATTCACACTGTGTAATGCCTTTGTTTGGTACATTTCTATCCACGTTACGATAGCTTGCTTGAACTTGCACAACAGGTCATGATAGGCATTATTTATCACCTCTGCGACAAAGTTTCTGCCACTGTCACGCAGCCGGCACTTGTGACTCTTACCAAAGCTCAGGTGTACGTATGAAGGTTTTTATCACTTGACGTACGTGACACTTGACATTGTTAATGCACCAACACTATCTCATGGGCCTGCCACATTGATTAATGACTCGGGTCTTTATGCGCGAGCACCTCAGCACATCAACACTTATGAGCAACATTATTTCCTTAAATTGTCATTCCAGCTTTAAATTATTGGAAATTTTGAAGTATTCGAAATGAGCAAATAGGTGTAAATTAGTCTGCATGTAAACCCCCTGTAAAAATGATTTCACTGCACTGGAGGGATGCCATATGGTGAATACACCTTTCCGGAAAAAATCCGCACTGCTGCAAAGCCCCACTTCAAGGTTAAATGACCATATTACCCTCACATTGATTCATCGTTTTTAAGTGCACTTTAGGGGCATAGACTGTTGTATGCTGTCGTCGTCTCACGTAGCTTGGCGTAACGCTGGCAAAACCACGTATAGCGTAGCCATCTGTAGCATATCAAGCACGTGTACCAAGGAGAAGTCTTCTTGTTCTTTGAGCGTGTTGATGATATCAACCACGTATAGCGTAGCCATCTGTAGCATATTAAGTGCACTTGTGCCAAGGAGAAGTCTTCTTGTTCTTTGATCGTGTTGATGATGATATCAACTACATATAGCATAGCCATCTGTAGCATATTAAGCACGCTTGCACCAAGGAGAAGTCTTCTTCCTCTTGTTCTTTGAGCATGTTGATGATGATATCAACCACATATAGCAAAGCCATCTGTAGCTTACTAAGCGCGCTTGCGCCAAGGACAAGTCTTCGTCCTCTTGTTCTTTGAGCGTGTTGATAATGGCATCAACCACGTATAGGATAACCATCTGTAGCATATTAAGCGCGTTTGCGCCAAGGAGAAGTCTTTTTTCTCTTGTTCTTTAAGCGCGTTGATGATGACATCAACCACGTATAGCATAGCCATTTGTAGCATATTGAGCGTGCGCTCGCACCAAGAGAAGTCTTGTTCTTGTTTTGACTGCCTCGATGATGATATCACGTGCCGAGCCCTTTAGGGGCCCAGGCTGTCATATGCTTTCCTCGCTTGGCGTAACGCAGGCAAAACCAGATATAAAGATAGAAAAAAGGAGGAAGCAAGCGAGAAATAGAAAGAGAGAAAGAAAGGGGGAAAATAGGAAGAAAAATAGAAATAGAAGTAAGAGGGAAATAAAGACAAAAAAAACTGGAAAAGAGAACAAGAAGGATAGAAAGGAGGAAAAAAAGAGGAAAGCGAAGAGAAACGAAGAAGGCTGCCCAGCTCCGCACTTCCTTCAGGCTTGGCACCACTACTGCAAAGCTGCCTTATTTTCTTTGTAAGTTTAAAAGCTTGTTATACTGGCTTTTATGCTCTAAGTATAGTAAATTTTAAAAATGTGACATATTTTACATGTTATCACTTGCATTCTACTGAAAGTCAAATCCTGCTACTATTCAACGTTGCCTCCACTTCCCTTTGAACCAAAAAGAATGACATTTGCACATGCCTTGTTTCAATTTTCAAAAAATATTGTGCAGGTTAATTGGGTCGTGGCAAACATGCTCACTTTTCTTTATAATATGTGATATATACTATTCGAAATTATTCAACGAAATCACCATTCACTTCAAATTTGCTTCGAACCTAAAATTTACTATTTGCACAAGCCACAAATTTTGTTTAGCAAATGGAATTCATAATTGGCACGGTGGAAAAATGGAGCATGGCAAAGCGCCGACAAACAGGCAGCTCACCCAGCAAGTTTTGTCGTGCTGGAAAATTTTGCATGCGCCATGCAGAAACCGCTTCTGACGGCAAGGTAAACCCCGGGCCATGCGGTTGTGGCATTTGATGGGCGTTTATTTGTCCATCGCTTAGGGCAAGAAACGGTAGAGTACTGTTCGACAAGCTGAGCTTGTCTTTGGGCTAATTGAGACCACATGGTGCACATACGTACATTTTACACGGCTCGAACGTGCTTGTGAAGTGTGCCAAATCTGCTGTTTTTGCCTGCTTTGAGATCTGCACCAAAGTGCCAAATGGCACTTCCACTGCTGTGTCTGCCACGTCTGGCGCTGTTTCACTGCTCTTAATTCCGTCTTTGTCAGCGGCCTCAACCTCAGCTGGTCTTCCGTATTGGGCAAGCCTAGATAATTTCCGCACGCTTATTCTTCCAGGTGTCACACTTTATGGGCAGCCGGTCTAAGAAACAGGTGATGAACCGCTACAACCAGTCCCTGCATCCCAGCATGCAACGTGACCGCTGGACAGCGCAGGAAGATATCATGCTGCTCGTTGCTGTCAAGCTCTACGGGGACAGTAGCTGGACAAAGGCAAGTTGCTCTTTGAAAGGCCTTCCCATGCGTTTGTGGTGGCCTGCTGTGCACTGTCTGTTTGCTTGCAGTTTGAGTTGCGAGTGTGCTTTCAGCATTCTGTCTGCATCTTTGTTCACTCTGTTTCATTGCATCGTCCATTGAAACGTAAGTACAGTTGATTCAAATTTAAAATTTTTGGTTGACCCGCCATGTTTCCAATGCATTCAAAAGCCACTTAATTCAAACTGTTCCATCGCATAAGTTCGATTAGTTCATAGTTTCTGCTTGTCCGTGCCTGAAAATATCTATTGACCTTGTAACTTCTGGCTGAACATTTGTTCTTTTGTATCACTAACAGTCTCAAATAACGCCGATTGGCTGCTGTAAAGCAACCGAACTAGCCAAAGTTATATCACGCACTACCCAATTTGGTACATGTCAAGCTAGCGAGACGGTCGCAAGCGTGCCATGAGTGCGGCATGTAAATCATGTTGTATATGAGATGCATATCATGATTGTCATGTTACCACCTGCCATTTATGTTCCTCGTACAGGACACCACGTAGTACCAATATTGGTGTATATGAAGCTAGCGAACCGGCAGCAAGCGCAGCATGAGCTTAGCATGTAAATCATGCTGTACATGAAATGCATCTCACAATTTTCATGTTACCACGTGTCATTTATTTTCATCTTAAGTGTTGCATCGCGCAATGCCAATTTTGGTGTATATCAATCTAGCGAACGCACGATGAGCGTTGCATGTAAATCGCGCCCTACATGACATGCATGTGATGATTGTCGTGCTACCACCTGTCATTTATGTTCCTCGTACAGTCACGTCTCGCAATGCCAGGTTTGGTGTATATCAAGCTAGCATACCGGTCGCGAGTGCACCATGGGCGTGGCATGTCAAGCATGCCCTACATGACATGCATGTCATGTTACAACCTGTCATTTATATTCGTCATACAGTCATGTCACGCACTACCCAATTTAGTACATGTCAAGCTAGCGAAACAGCCGCGAGCGTACCCTGAGCATGGCATGTAAATCATACCATGCATGTCATGATTTTCATGTTGCCACCTGTCATTTACGTTTGCCATGCAGTCACGTCACGCAATACCAAATTTGGTACACGTCAAGGTAGCAGAATAGCCGTGAGCACACCATGAGTGTGGCATGTAAATCATGTCGTATATGACATGCATGTCATGATTTTCATGTTACCACCTGTCAGTTATGTTCGTCATACACAAATGTTTTTTCATGCTAATATTGGTATATATCCATTTAATTAAACAGCCGCTGAGCACCTCGAGACCATGTTGTGTAAATCATGCTGTACATACCATGCGTGACGTGATTTGCCCATTAGGACCTGTCACTTATGTTTGTCGACACTCTTGTCACCCCATACCAATTTTGGTGTATATCAAGTTAACGAAACGGCCACAAGAGCATTAAGACAGTGGAATGTAAATCATGCTGTTCATGACATGCAGGTCATGATGTTCATGTTATGACCCGACATTTATGTTCGTCATACAGACATGTTATGCCATACCAGGTTTGGTATACATCCCGTTAATGAAACGGCCAGGATAGCACAAAGTCATAGGCGGCTAGATAGATAGATATACACACTCAAAGTCGCAGAGGTTTGCTAAGAAGTAAGAATGGCAGACTGGGCTTCTTGGTTTAACATATTTGAAGTTTAAGGCGCGAATAAGACACGGACGAAGATAAGGAACACACACGCAGGTGCTCCGTGTGTGTGTGTTCCTTATCTTCATCCGTGTCTTATTCGCGCCTTAAACTTCAAATTTGCCTAAGAAATGCTTCGCATTTAAGACATCAGGCCTGCGCAGAAAGCGCCGCACAGTCATAGAGAAAGCTGGAAGAGCGGCATTTCTAGAGCATGTTGTAAACTCTCTTGAAGGCTCCTCAAGCATCGCTTAGTGGCGCTGCTGCTCTTGACAGGCAGCGCCTGCCATCTCTGACAGAAAATCCGGCAGATCCCACGCACTGTGAGAATCGATGTAATGCGAAGCAGCCAGCAAGGATCTACATACATTGCCTTGTTTGTCTTTGAGGCAAATGAAGTCATTCATGTCATGATGTCTAGTTCAGTATATATCACATGTTTGTAATGCATGCATGCATGCAGGTACAGTCTTTTATATAATGAAATGTATGTTCTTGTATTTACAATGCATGACCTGTCATTTATGTTCGTCACGCACTCATGTCATGTCATACCCAGTTAACAAAATGGTCGGAAGCGCACCAAGGCAGTGTCATGTAAATCATGCCGTACATGACATGCATGTTACGATTTCCGTGTTAGGAACTGTCATTTATGTTCGTCATACAGTCACGTCATGCAATACCAGTTTTGGTGTATATCAAGCTAGGAAAACGGCTGTGAGCGCACCGTGAGCATGGCATGTAATCATGCTGTACATGAAATGCATGTCATGATTGTCATGTCACCATCTGCCCTTAGTGTTCATCATACAGTAGCGTTGCGCAATACCAATATTGGTGTATGTCAAGCTAGTGAAATGGTCACGAGCAGACCATGAATGTGGCATGTCTACCAAGCCCTAGACGACAAGCATGTCATGATTTTCATGTTACCATCTGTCATTTATGTTTGCCATACACTCACTTCACGAAATATCAATTCTGGGTTATACCAAGCAAGCGAACCGGCCATGAGTGCACCATGAGCATGGCATGTAAATTATGCCGTACACGATATGCATGTCATCATAGTCATGTTAACACCTGTCGCTTATGTTCGTCTACTGTCTCGTCACACGATACCAGTTTTGGTGTTTATCAAGGTAGGGAAATGGCCGCGAGCGCACCATGAGCATGGTATGCAAATAATGCTGGACGTGAAATGCATGTCATAATTGTCATGTTACCACCTGCCATTTGTGTTCATCATCACAGTCGTGTTGCGCAATACCTGTGTTGGTGTATATCAAGCTAGAGAAACAACGGTCAGCAGACCATGAGTGTGGCTTGTAAATCATGCCCTACATGACATGCATGTCGTGATTGTCATGTTGCCACGTGTCAATTCCGTTCGCCGTACGGTCAGGTCACACAGCAGCAATTTTGGTGTTTGTCAAGTTAGCGAAACTGCTGCAAGCGCACCATGAGCATGGCATGTAAATCATTTCCTACACGACATGCATGTCATGATTTTCATGTTACCACCTGTAATTTTTGTTTGTAATACAGTCATCAAATACCAGTATTGGGGTATACCAAGCTAGCGAATGGGCCGCGAGAGCACCACGTGCGTGTCATGTAAATCATGCTGTACGTGAAATGCATATAATGATTGTCATGTTACCGCCTGTCAGTTATGATCATCGTACAGTCACGTAATACTAATTTTGGTGTATATCGTGCATGTAATCATGCTGTACATGACATGCATGTCATGATTTCCATGTTACCACCTGTGATTTATGTTCTTCATACAGTCACGTCGCGCAATACAATATTTGGTACATGTCAAGATAGCGAAACGGCCGCAAGGATGCTAGGAGAGGGGCATGTATGTCATGGCGTACATGACAGGCATGTCATGATTTTCATGTTACCACCTGTTATTTATGTTTGCCATACAAAAATATCTCGTCATACCATTTTTTGTATATATCGATCTAATTGAACGGCCACGAGCTCCCCGAGGCTGGTCATGTAACTCATGCTGTTCATGACATGCGTGTCATGATTTGCAGATAGGACCTGTCACTTAAGCTTGTCATACACTCTTTTCAAGCCATACCAATTTTTTTTGCATATCAAGTTAACGAAGAGGCCGCAGAGAACTAAAGGCTGTGGCATGTAAATCATGCCATTCATGACATGCGTGTCATGATTTTCATGTTATGACCTGTAATTTAGGTTCGTCATGCAGTCATGTCAGGCCATACTAATTTTGGTGCACATCCCATTAACGAAACGGCCAGAGAGCAGAAAGTAGTAGATAGATTGGACGGACGGACGGATACGTTCAAAGTCGCAGAAGTTCGCTCAGAAATGCTTCACATTTAAAAAACCAAGATAGTCAGGCCTTGGTATACTGCATGGTGTCACGCGACGTCAGCTTACTAAGATTGGAAAGGGACTGCCAGCTGTCACGCGGCACAGCACATTTTTTGCCCCTTAGTTACACATGCGTGCATGCGTCATAAAATGGGTACCAGTATTATCACTGCCGTTACGAAACATTTACCAGCAATCATTCAGAGCTGTATATGACGTTGATGTGGCCCTAAGAAACAATAATCATTACTACACAAGTTGCTTTGTTGCCCCGAATCGTAATTATCAGAACTTCTGACAGCTCAAATAGCGATGAGCGAATATTCGAGTGATTATTACGGTACTCTAATTCGCTTTGGCACGAATTTAGATTATTCGAAATTTCGAAGCATTCGAAAGGAACGAATATAGGCCGCCGCGGTGGTATAGCGGTTACGGTGCTCGGCTGCTGACCCGAAGGTCGCGGGTTCGATCCTGGCCGCAGCAGGTCGCATTTCGATGGAGGAGAAATGGTAGAGGCCCGTGTACTTAGATTTAGGTGCACGTTAAAGAACACCAGATGGTCGAAATTTCCAGAGCCCTCCACTACGGCATCTCTCATAATCATATTGTGGTTTTGGGACGTAAAACCCGAGATGATATTATTAGAAATAACGAATATATCTACATTTCAGTGAATATAACTCCCTGTAAAGGTGGTTTCACTGCAGTGCGAAGGTGCTATGCTGTGAAACCACTCATCAGAATACATTCGCATCATTGTGGAGCCACACTTCAAGGCTAAATGTACACCCAACAGCAAAAGTTTATGGAACGGGAGGTTTTAGAAAAACCTATAATCCCAATTTGTTTGTGATTATAGTCTCCAATCTAATCTTCGAACTTGTATACAGTTACCCACTAGAATAGCTACGTCATTCGCTAACGGAGCAGAAATTCCCATTTGCAGTGGAGCCCACGTCCCGCAAACTTTTGCTTTCGGGTGTACATCTTCCTTTACATAAATTAACTATTTTAGTTAAGCTTAAAAGTGTGTTATATGGGCTTATATATGCTAAGTATAGTAATTTTTAAAACGTAACGTATTGTACCAGTTATAACTTGCACACTCCTGCTATTCTAATGTTCCTACTATCCAAAGTTGCTTTGACTTCAAACCAAATAAGTGACATTCACACATACCTAGTTCCAATCGTGAAAAATATTGTGCAAGTTAGTTAGGTCATGACAGAAATCTGCTACAAAAATCTGCTACAAATGAACACCTGTAATGAAAAAAAAACAACTCTGTTGTGTACAGACTTTGGCCGCTATGTTAATGACAGCGGTGAATTGAGCATTAATTGCCTGCCTTATGTGCTCCAGCTGATCGTCATTCTTCGGTGAATTTTTTTGTCGTGAGTAGGCTCTCCTGTTAGTAATTGACATGCATATACACTCGAACCTCGTTATAACGAACACGAATATAACGAATTATCGGTTATAACGAAGTAAATGAAGAATAGTCTTGTAATAGCTACAGTGTTACAAATAAACGTTTATAGCGAATTTTCGGATATAACGAAGTTATTTTCGTGGCAGGTGCGACTTTGTTTTTATGAGGTTTGAGTTACATATTGTTCTACAGACTCCACTGGCTGGTTTCCAATCGTGAACTTTTTCTCTTTTGCCAGGCTATTAAGCATTTTCTTTGATTTCAGCATAATTATTTTTGTCCCTACTTTAACACTTTCTCGGTTCATGTCCTCAATAATTTTTCTTCGCAATTCGTCGTCATTATTGCCAAACAGCATTCTTAATGATCTTATTCGAGATCTCCCTGCAGAAGCGATACTCGGCTCTAACCGAGGAAGCCAAACATAGCGTTCATGCAGTGAACGCTAATTTTACTGTTATCTATCGTTAAGCAGTGTGCAACAGAAGTCGGAGGTACCGTCATTAGACAGGACACAGGCAAGCTTTTCCGTACACATTTAATGTACATTGGTCGGTTCGGTCTGCTTCTGTAAGTGTTTGATTAGTTGTCAAAAATACCATATTTCCTCGAATCTAAGCTGATGGTTTCTTCGAAAAAACGATGTGCGAAAGTGGGGGGGGGGGGGGTTTGGGTTAGATTGGAGTACCATAATTTGACCGCAGCCGCCACCTACCTAAAGGACTGGCCGTGCTAGCAGCATGGCACCTCACCATGCGCCGACCTCAGGCTACCGTACGTAGATGGCTCTGCATGCGCATCCGAGGCTCATTTTCGTGACATCCTACGGTAGCTGCATGGTTACGAGGTCGCTCAGGCTCAGCGGCAGAGTAGTGGTCCCCATGGCTACTCAGGCCGACCGCGTCGTCTGCTTCGTACTGTACATTGTTCCGAAATCTCGCAGTCCACGTTCATGCAGCGAGGGTCGTTGAGCCGGCGAGATTTCACGCCGGCAAAGGCGGGCAAAGTTGGATCGGGTCACGTGATGACGGCGCTGGCGAATGCCATGCACTTTGACACCCTCTCTCCTCCTGTTGTGTGACACGGAGGTGGCAGAGGTGCAAGCAGCGTGAGCGGGGGAGTTGGTCAGTTTTCTGGAAGGGATCGTGCTGGGTAGTTGTGCCTTAAAGGGGCCATGACACCCAATTTTCGATCATAATCTGTGTTATGTCGACTAATCCTTGTGCATTCACAAATAATCTGGCGAAGTTCTAGCGCATTTGGTCGAGCCCTTAATTTATAATCGAGTATTTCTATAAACACGCGAGCGGCCCGAGAGTCAGGAAACACTGGTGCACTAGCGAGCCGTGACGTAACAAGCAGCTGGCTGTGCAAGCGTCCGCATTGCGGCAAACGATATTGTTCCGTGGTCAGCTGCACATGATATCGAGATATTTGAGCTTTCTTCAGCTTGGCACTGAAATTGAACGATTTGCAGCGGCTGAAACTTTGGTAAAAGACGACGGCTCCGTTCCGTGCTGCACATGACGTCACACGCACCATGGGAAAATGGCAGTCGCCGGCGACTTCTAGGGCTTGTTTTGCACTGAAATATTCTTTTACGGCCCACTTTTGAAATCTGTGTAGGCATAACAGACCTTCTTCTTCTAGTTTTCGCTGAAAACCACAAATCTGTGGGCGACCGTGTCATGGCCCCTTTAAGGGATATTCACACAAGGGAGAAATCGGCGAGGGACACGGGGGATTGTGGATCACGTGACCATGTCGTGACGGATTAGTGAGTGGGCGCGACCCCCCCGCGACTCCTCGGAGATGATGGGGACCTTTTCCCCGACAGGAGAAACGATCCCCCGGCGGTGGGGGATATGGCGGAGTTTCGGGCTCTTGTTTGGCCACATTGTTGCACTTGCTCCTGCAGAGAGCAGCGGTGGGTGTCCAGTCTGCAGCTCAATGGTCGTCTGCAGCTCATCGTCAGCAGCTCGGCAAACGGGTGGCACAAGCCACCAGTGTAGTCTAGTAACACTGGTCTCCCCCTCTGTTCGCCTCGTCCGTGTGAAGGGGGGACATTTGTGGAGACTTCTCCTCGTGAGCTGATGTCACTAGGCTCCACCTTTATCCCCCGAGGATTTGTCCCCTGTCTGAATACCCCTTTAAAGGAACACTAAAGAGCAAAACGATGTTTCTCGCATTAGTAAAGTGGTCTTCCACGATACCAAAAACACCACGCTTGCTGCGAGAAGACGCTTAATAAGCGAGAAAATGCGCAAAAACAAAATGGTGCGGAATTCCCGCACCATTTGCCGTGACGTCACATATTTTTGACGGCGCCTGCTTGGGCCTACGTAGTTCCTAATCAGTTAAATCGAAGTACATTATCCTCTGAGGGGGCCAGAGACTTTACATAACAAGTTTGTGGAAATTTCGTAGCGGCAGTGTCGCCAAAATACGTTAAATGCTCTTGGAAATCTTTTACGTCACGAATTACAAAGTTCGGCGCGAAATTTAAAAATGAAGCTTGGAACTTGGTTTTCTCCTCTAATAATAAACCTATCGTGGTGAAATAAACTACACAATAGTTCTCCGGGCACACTTTATCAATCTAAACCAATTCATTGTTTCTCTTTAGTGTCCCTTTAAGGTGGTAGGCCACCTTCAAAAGTCGAAAAGGTCGATTTTTAGTTTTTTGTTTTTGTGCACGCGCAAACATTAAAAAAAATGTAGCAACAAAAGTTATCCTCCTATCATCATTACTTTGCAAGTTACAGCAAGTTTTCCATACCCCATGCTCGTACAGTGAAAGCGAAACCACGTTGTGTTTTTTTCTAAACTAAGTGTTGTTTCGTCTATATTAATGATATTCAAAATACTTTATATATTTTATTTTGACTGTTACATAAGAGGATGTCATTAAATATAACTTTGTGTTTCTAATTGTTTTTAACTTTCTAAAAACGGCCACACGGGGGACGCACACCTCTTGCAAGCACTGACATCTTTGCGTTTTTCTCAAAACAAGAATTTGTTCCAAATGATGTGACGCGAACTTTCATATAACGTTTTGTCAGTGCGTACTTTGAACTGAAATTTTGTATAATAGTTTACCACACATATATCTGTGCAATGAACTAGAATAAAAGGAATTGATGGAATATTTTTAATTCACAACTGATTTTGCAAACAGGTTCAGTGTAGATTGGCTCTTTTTCCCAGTCTTTCTGTTTTTTTTTAACATTTCTTCCTTGATATTTACTGCATAATATTTATCCTAGTTCATTGCATAGCTCCAACCTTTAGTTACACAAATGGCAAAGCTTTACTGAATTAAACCACCCGTTAGTCACTTACCACAGCTGGCGTGACTACCACTTTTAATGCAATTTTTGACAAGGATCACCTACCAAAAAATAAATAATCAATATTTTGCAGTACAAATGGCTGGGTAAGTTAAATAAGACATGCTTGTTTTGAAGAAAATGTTATTTCAATGCTGGCTACTCCTAAAAAAATTTTTTTATTTTTGAGTGGCCTACCATCTTAAACACGTGCTCGCAAAACACCTGCACCAAGTGTGCTTCAGAAGCAATGGCCTGCATTCGAGGTAAGTTTTCTTTTTTCTGCCCTCGCGAATTTCGGGGGTCGGCCTGCAATCGAGGGCGGCCTAGATTCGAGTAAATACGGTACGCCTTGTACGCACTGCTGCCAGTGGTCACTGTCTTGCCTTCAAAGCCTCTCCACGTGACGCTTGTGTAGGTGGCACAGGACATGCCGTGGCGTACGGCTAATGCAGCGCTGACGCGCTACCGGCGGTTGTGCGAGACCTTGCGCTCCAAGCAGAAAACAATGGCCGACCTGGAGCGCTCCCTGCCGGCCCCCGTGGCTCCCGTTAATGCGGCTCGATGTGCCCGCTTGAAGGGCGTGGACAAGCAGCTGGACCTGTACCGGCGCACCAGCCGCCTGCTGAACACCCAGACCATGAAGCGTGCCGCCCTGATGCTGGTCAAGGTAGTGACACAGCCACTCTTTAGCATGTGTGGGGAGACCGAGACAAAGCGCGGTTGCCGCTGCGTGGAAGAGCTGTTCGTGATCATTCGTGTCAAGTACTGTTCACAAGTACTTTCTGAAAGCTAGTTGTCGTGATTCCACTCCCGCGCCAACTGTGCCAAAGTGCACCAAATCAGATTTACTGAGCCATCCTGCTAAAATTGACGTAAATTGTGCCAAACTGCGGCAGAGTCTCTGGTTTGGGGGGCATCTGTCACTGGCAATCGCACGACCGGCGTGTCAAAACGTGCAGCTTGATCTTGGGGCCACCAATGTCACAACCCCAAATCAAGCATTAATCAGCTGAATAACCGGCACTCGCACATGCGTCCCGTTTAAGCCACGACTCCATGCACGGTGCCGATGCAGCTTCTGTCATGCCAGTCGGCTGACAGAAGCTGCGTCGTTAGTTAAATGTTGCTTATGTGGTGTTCAGTGTATTGCGATTTGACTGTATTTTCCATTAGGAACAGGACTTCTATTTCCGTAGGCACAGGGTTGACTGATGTGATGTGCAGCAGTTGCATGTGCTAGTGTGAGACAGCAATGTGTTCTTGGCAGGGCCGGGACGAGAGCCTAGATCGGGAGATGTGCCTGAGGCTGTACCACAAGATGTTGCGGCTTCTTCAGCGCAACCATGCACCGAGAAATTTGCAGATGCAGGGCCGTTTGTTGAATAAGGCTATTTCCCAGTATGCGCAGCCCCTGCATCGACCAATGGTGCCCAACCTGGCTGCCTACGAGCGCCAGGAGTGGCATGCTGTGGCCAATGGTATGCATAACCTTTACAGCACTCGTGCAACGTTCGAGCCTATGCGACGTTTTCAGCTTATGATTGGTCACCTACAGATATTCTTTTTCAAGGGACATTAGAGAGAAAAACAATTTCCTCGTATTAGTAAATTACTCTTTCACGATATCAAAAACACCATGCTTGCTGCGAGAAGACACTTGATAGGTGAGAAAACGCGCAAAAAGAAAATGCGGGTAGTGACAGCACCTTAAAGTTTCGGCATTCGGTCACTGTAACGTCATAGATTTTTATGTCTACTAGGGCCTACGTAGTTCCTGATCTGTTAAAATGAAATAAAGTATCTTGCGATGTAGCCAGAGATTAAACGTACCAAGTTCCAGGAAAGTTGGTTTGCCAATATGGCCAAGATACTAAAAATACGCTTTGAAATCCGTGACGTCATCATCGGCGATTTCGGCGGGAAATTTAAAAATGAAACTTCTGAAGGTGATTTTCTCATCTATTCAAAACACATCATAGTGAAATTTACCACAGTAGACTTTTCAGAGTATAATTTATTAGTCTATTTTCGTTTCACATTAGTGTCCTTTTAAGATGCGTGTTTGCTTGGCACCAGAATTGTAAAAAGAAAAAAAATCAGTTTTTTAGAATTTTTATTTTTGGATGCTGCCACTATTGACGCATAACATCAAAAATTTCCAGGCATATTAGATCGTTATTTTATCCATAAAACGTTTATATCACATCAGCGACCGACATTTGCTGTTTTTTTTTTATTTTTTTTCATAACCTCAGTGTGCCGACAAGCTTTTCTTATGCCTGGAACGCTCATTTTTAATCATTTTACATTTTGCTAAAAAGCTGTATGTTTATAGAGGGCAAAATGATGTGAACTGTTACTTTTGAAAGTTGTAAATGTGTAGGAAAGGCGTAATAACGATCAGTAAAACTTGCTGCTGGGCAAGTTGGTTCATACTACTTGCAAGGAAAAAAATAGATGCGTGCCAACTATAGACAAGGACGCAGAAGACACGGACGAGTGCAAACTTTCAACTGTACGCTCGTCCGTGTCTTCTGTGTCCTTCTCTATAGTTTGCGCACATCCATTTTTTCCTTGCACGTAATAAGGAAAGTACATTTTTCTCAGTCATCACAAGTGCGATAATTGAAGCTATATAACTTTTGTTCTTACCATAAAGCTGCACTCGTTGCACTCCTTAACCCTTTGAGGGTCAAATTGCTTTGCCTAATGTAACCCGCCAGGGTAGATTTTTTTATTGCTGATTTAAATTCTTCAGGCAATTCTACTTCAGAAAAAAAAGTGTCATAATTTTTTTAGGGTGACCATAAAGTGAGAAAGGAATTGTTTGTGTTGTTACACACACATGGCTTATTCACGAGTAACTGCAAGATAGATTCAAAAAAAAGGTTATATGAGTATTAAAAAATTATGCATTGCAATAAACATCTGTGTACTTCACAGACGTACAAAAATAAGTCCACGAAGTGGCGTCAAGTGGAAACATGGAGGGAGAAAAGTGAGCTTTGATCCAGTCAGCATAGTCTCGCCGCACACGCTTTTGAGATGTCGCTCATCAGCATCCGAGTTTTAACTCGTATCTCCTCGTATGATGAGCTGACATCCAATGAACAAGATTCTGATTCAGCAGTTGAGCTGCGGTTTAGAGGAATTGTCGCTAGACTCACTTGTAGCAGAGGAACCAGCATGCATTTCCATAGCGCAAGCAAACTGCGCGTGTAAGCGCACTGAAGAAAACTGTATGGTTGCGGGCACATCCGGAAAGCAAGAACAAGTTAGGAACCTATAATAATCCTTCGTCTTATCGTCAACGAGACGGAAGCGGTTTATGCGAGTCCCCAAAATAGGAAACGCAACCACAGCGTCATCGTTTGTGTCAGTCAGCGTCTCCACGGAAACGGGCGTAATAACGAGAGAGTAACAAAGCGGCCACCTTTTGAGAGATTTTAAAGCAGACAGCCATCATTTTTGCGGGCGCAACAAGCGGGAACCAGCCAATGGACGAAACCGAAACTAGCTGCCACGCACCCGTGCGCGACCGGATGCTCAAGCGATCGCCGGTGCACCGCTGTAGTAAAGCATGAAAAGAAAAAACGGAGCAACATCGGCGTAAGAAAAAAATTGCATGTATTCCCGCAATGTGGTAGCACATGCCAAGCAGAAAAAATTATCGAAAAAGGCGTGCTTTTTAAACATAGTGATTACGTGCATGTACATGATTGACCATTTAAAAGGTGTTTGTGGAGGACGCACATGTATGTCGTTTACCCTAAAAGGGATATACCCATGCCACATGAGCGCAGCAAATGACGTTCTGTAGTGAAGGCATTCAGTTCCCAAATGACATTTTTTTTGACGGAGCTGCTACACGTCCAAACTGAATGACATTTGACTTTATGATGTCGATCGCAGCATCTTCTGTAGTGAGCAATTGTTGAGTAGTAATAAAAAAATAAACATGCGTTTACAAGCTTCATATACCTCCGAGAATAATTAAATGTAGAAATAAGCATATTACGCTGTCGTAAGCTTTAGTTCGTTGCTTTGTTTCACGACGTTGCAGCCGACCGTGGCAGCCTAAAACGACGCTACTCAGATCCACAGCGTAAAAAGAAACTTGCGCCTGTCTCATCCTAAATACAGCATCTCCGAGCTTGTTTAAGTGATTAGTGTAAATAAAAGACGTGAAAACTTTATCTTCAGCTGAATAGGATGTCGTTTTATATAATTTAGATATATCGCACTTGGTCAGCTGTGCCATCGAGAGTATGCATTTCTCAGTCTAATGAGTTCTGGCGATGGCATTAGGTGACGAATGGCATTTGGGCGAATGCCATTTCATTCGTCTGTGTGGCAGTGCGTGAATGACATTAAATCTGAAGGCATTAGGAGGTAAATGCCATTTTCTGTGCCGGTGTGGCACGGGTATTAATGTGTAGAAACCAGTGAGATTTGTGCTGCCAGTTCAGTAAAAATGTGATCACGTGATGTTTTCATGAATGACTAATTGTAGAAAAATTAATGGCATTGTGAACACAAAAAACTGAGTCGATATTTAATGTCAGCATATGAAAGATTTGAGTTAATTCAGCTTTAATTGAATTAATAGTTTACATGCTCCTTGAGAAAACTGGAATTGCAGTAAAATCTTGTTACAAGAAACACTGCCTTGTATATCAGGCATTTAAAATTGGGCTGGTTGGTTTTCCTATGTTCACCATATAAATAGTATTGCATACAAGAGACAGGGTTACAAGAGCTGCAAATTTGATTCCTTAGGCTCGATGCTGTTCTGTTTCACAGCCGAACATAATTCCTGGCATGGTTGCAACTATAGATTGCACTGATATTCTTTTACATTTACTGTTGTTGTCTCGCACTAAATCTCCAATAGAGTACCATTCAGTTGAATTTGCTGCATTTTACCGGTACTTACCTACGGAGCAGAAACCTGGAGACTTACAAAGAGGGTTCAACTTAAATTGAGGACAACGCAGCGAGCGATGGAAAGGAAAATGATAGGTGTAACCTTAAGAGACAGGAAGAGAGCAGAGTGGGTCAGGAAACAAACGGGGGTTAGGGATATCATAGTTGAAATCAAGAAGAAGAGATGGATATGGGCCGGGCGCGTAGCACGTCGGCAGAATAACTGGTGGTCATTACACTAACTGATTGGATTCCAAGAGATGGCAAACGCGTGAGGGGAAGACAGAAAATTAGGTGGGTAGATGAGATTAAGAAGTTTGTAGGTATAACGTGGCAGCAGAAAACACAGGACCGGGTTGATTGGCGGAACATGGGAGAGGCCTTTGCCCTGCAGTGGGCGTAGACAGGTTGATGATGATGATGAGTTGAATTTCTGCTACAGCCTCTGTGGTGCGGGTCGCTTTGTATGCCATTATAGTAGTTGGACTCCGGAACCATCTTCATGTTTCTATAAACTGATCTAGTGCAACTCCTCAGTGTTATTAAAATGTTTGGTTCAAGAGTCCTTTTTTACAAGAGATACATTTCCCAGGTCCCCTGACCATCTCTCATAGTGAGGTTTCGTTGCACATTGTGGTGAAGTAACATTTCTGGGGTTGCTGTCTACCGTGCGACTTAACATGGTAAGTTAGAGTAAAGAATTCGATACCAAGTAAAGGGAAAAGAAGCTGATGACGGCAGCAAGTCTGATGGAATGACACACTGATGCTGAACAAAAATTGGAAAAATGATTAAAATGCTGAAATTCTACTTGGAAGACGCGACTGTTCCGATAAACAGAGTTTATCTCGCATATTTTTGGACAGTTGGCTGTATTTTTGGTGGACTGTCAGCTGCGCGGCGGCTGCACGCCATCGCGAGCTGTGATGTCACATTCGCCGCGGCGCATGCATGGTGCATGTGTTCCTGTCCTCCTTTTACCTTTCTCCACCTCTCCTTTAGATCTCAGTTTCCCCCTTACACAAAGGCGCTGATGCGTGCCCCACCATTTAGGGGCTTTACCCCAGCCGGGAGCATTGTTCGCTGCCGGTGCCGTTCGTAGTGGTTCTGGGAACCATAGTGGGAGCTGAGCGAGTTGAGAGACACAGGTGATGGCCGGCATTGTTGGCATGCCCGTTTCCGGTGCATGAAACGTCACCAGACATCGCCTCCTCTAGTTCACTGGTGCAGCCGCTAGACCGCGGCAGTTTGTGAAAAACGCATTAAATTCATTATACTCCTCTAGTTTCTGCCTGAAATGAAGGTTGTGTCTATTGATCTCGGCACCCAATCTTTCAATTTGGCTGTAAATCTTTGCAGCAAAAATTTCGTTCAGTATCCGTTTAAGAAGTTTGCGGGATAAAATGGAACCAGCTCGCGCAAGATAGTGGCAACTGGAAATCATTGGGAGAAGGCCTTCGTCCTGAAGTAGACATGAAAACAGGCTCATAAGGATGATAGATAATGTGCTAACATTTGGCTGCACATTCTGAGCAGTGCCGTGGCTTTTTCTTTCTTCTCAGTGCTTCACGACCTGCACGGCTTGGTGAGGCCACCTCCGAATACCGAAGTTGAGGAAGTAGGCACCGTGCCTGTCATTGAAGAGTTCTTTTCCAAGGAGGTGCTTGGCGTGCCGGATGCATTCCAGCCTAATTGTGGCGGCCTCGTGCTGCCCCTGCTGCCGCCCAGTGAGGTCTGTTTAGAACACGTTGTGTGCTTGGAACGATGCCTGGCAGAATAGACTGGTTGCTTGCAGCTCAAAGAGTAGTATAATAGACTGTGAAAACAGTAATACAGGCTCATTATGTCGCTATAATGTAAGTCAGTTCTTCAGGAGCTTGCAAGGTGAAGGAAAATGCATGAAAGGGGAAATTGTCATCCATATGGGTTCTTATACGTGTGGAATTTATATAAAATTGATATGGATATTTTACACACAGAATCCATATGGAATCCATACGAAATCCATATGTATGAAATTCATATAAATTTTTATGCATATGAAATCTATATGAAAAATCTGTATGAATGGTCATTCATATAGACTTCTCGGAAAGATAGCTCACAAGGTTAGTCTTGGACTTACCTCATTGACATTAAATTTGGACCAGGATAAATTTTTCAACTGGGAAGTTTTCCTTTCAAACTGGGACGCTCTCATCATGAGAAATCCTCATGGGTTTGCTTGTAGCTTCATCCTTTATCATCCTTTAACCCCTTACGCACTTATGACGACCTGAACTTGTCATGAGCAGTCGTCACTTTTTTGCTTATGACGACCTGTGCTCATCATGGCTCTTCGGCGATTGTGCCAAGAGGCTTCTTGACGAGCCCAGCTTGTAAAATGGCGTTTTCCTATTTAAAACATAGATGGCAGCGCGGGTTCCCTGATGGGCACTTTTATTTAATGAGAGTCCTGCACACTATACAGTGAAATGGCACGCCTTGTGCTTCCTGCATGTGATAAAGAAACACGGAGCATGTCGTGCTTGGAACGCTGCCGCACGGATGGTTGCCTCATCTAGTTTGAATTGAACTATCGAGGAATAGTGCATTTTGTCCATGGGTAGTCAGATGGAACCCTTAATTTCTGGAGTTGCAGAGATTTCTTTCGGAACACACATCAAATGCCCCAGGTATGGGGTGTTACATGACGGTGCAAAATATGACGAATAAAGCATTTTTATCTGCTGTAAAATGTTTTGCGCAAGTATTTTTCTGTTTTGAACGTGTTACTGAAGCATTTCACGTCAGTAAAAGAGAATTTTTACAAATTTCTAACAATTTTTCCTGATTTAATCGGCACTTAAGGGGTTAAATGTCCTGGCTGACGATTCTTCTCTTTCATTGCTTCGTTATGCTGAAATTCAACTTCCTGTCTGCAGTACATGGAATGAAGTGAAATGTACATCTGGATAATTCGACAGTCCAAAACAATGAAATTTTAATTGCAAAAATAAAAAATTTTTTTTCTTGAGTTTGAGAGCTGGTAACCACTTTAATGCTTTGAAGCGCCGAAGAAGTAGTCATCACAGCCACCTTGAGACACATGACAAAGGCCAAGCGAAAAGATGCTGATCAGTATGGTGATCTGTGTACGATTTTGCATACATTCCGCAGTGGTGCCTTGGTGCTCAGTGTGGCACGACGCCAAATGCAGTTAAACCGCGATATAACAAAGTCTGTAAAATTGGCAATTTACTTCGTTATATCGAAACTTTGTTACATTGAAATTTTACCTTTTATGCAGAATATAGTCACTGATGAATTCATTTTTATGTATTTATTTACTTATTTAATTATTCATTCATTCATTCATTCATTGAAGTTACTCCTAAAGGCCTTTGGCCTAGGTGGTATCGCATAGGGGGTGTCTGGCACAAATATACAGTGCATCTAGAAATACAGGTGTGTGCAAAATTCACAAAAATATTAGAAACCAAAACTTAATTGAACTATTTTTATGCTACACGCAAAACACAAGCATAATAACTTAAGTTGCTTCTTGGCAGAGGATAAAGTAAGAACAGGGAAATAAAAGTGCAAAGTTTGGTAATAAGTAAAAAGTACAAAGCTAAAGTAATAAGTGCAGTAAATTGAATAAAAATGCAAAATAATACATGGAAAATGCCTGCAGGAATGTTTGAATGATGCGACAGTACATAAAGAAACTCATTTCAATGATGTTAAAGGGCCCCTCACCAGGTGACATAACGAATTTTAGTTAGGCACTGGAAGTTGTTGCGCGCCCAATAAACAGCATTATGCCACAAGAATTTTTCTAATTGGTTCGTTAGAAGCTGAGAAACCCAATCTTTTGAGGTGGTGCGAAACCATGATGCGAGGAGGCTAGCTTGAAACCCTTGCTTCTCGTTCCGTGTAGCCTTCGCAAGCCAAATCCCTTCCCTACCCTCTTCGGCACGCGAGCGGGAGGATCATATGACGACATGCGCATGAACACGTCATGCGTACACATGTCATGAGCGCATGACGTGCCCGAACCAGCCTGAGCCCCCGAGACGCAAGCAGTGTTGTGGCGGCGTTCTTTGCGCTTCATCTCTGCAAGTTATGCCGAATACGCCCTCGCCGATCACTTAGCTTTCAACCTATTACTTAGCACGAAAGCTGCGACATTTGTACAGACGCGAGACTAGCGGTGTGCCGCATGAACATCTAGTGAGACGCGGGAGGATAAATGAGCCTAATGAGCGCTGGAACGCGGTATAAAATTAGTTTCGTTGTAAGGGGTGGCGTCTGCACAATGCGCAAAGCACGAGAACACGAACACATGAGAAACGGAGGTAGATTAGTCTCGCATCTCGCTGCGATTTTCAGTAAAAATAAAAAAAGAAAACGCACACATTCCGTTTTTGTGTTTTATTATTGCTTTCAAGTTTTATTAATCTATTCATGCAACTAAATTACATAAACTACATGTCGTGTCAAATCATTATTGCAGTATCACGTGCTACTGTTGGCGACGTCAGAGCACAGTCGTCTACGTAGAGGAGTTACGTCTCAGTACTACCGTCTAGGTAGGACCATTCCCTCATGTACGTCATCCCCTCATTCTCTGGGCTTGCGCCCGCGAGAGGAAGGGAAAGCCACGTTCAGCTTGAAATTTGACCCATCTCCGCGATGCGTAGCGTTGCAAATTTTGGCAGACGTGATTGTGAACGCCCAATGTATGCATTGCGCTCACCAGCTCAAAATTGTCAAACCTGGTGAGGGGCCCTTTAAAAAAAATGTTGTTGAACATAAGATCCGGTGACAACTATATGATGCTGCACTAGCGAATGTCCCCTTCACAGCACTATACATCACGTTACGTGTAAAAAAACACACATGACCTTTTCACTGTAGTAATGAGTGGCCAGCAAAGCTTTCTCGCCTATTCAATCGCTGAGGCTTGTCATTGAAATCTCGCTTGTTGGCCCGAGTGGTGTGACGCCAATGCTATTGTGTTCACCGAACAAAACCACTTGCACCGCACCACAACACCAAAACCCATTTCACGGCCACAGAAATGAGAGAACTGCGGTCTAAAATCACATGATAGCAAGATGACAACCTGAATAAGGCACCTCCATTGATCGTGGCCAATTAAAAAAATATTATTTATTTCAAGATATTTCTGTTAATCCTATGGGATTTTTTAGAAGAGCTTATAGACATTACAGTACAGACATTATGGCACGTTCATGTAAGTGTACAGGTAAGTGACTAGAAAAATTTATTTTAATTGCGACAAAATGTGTCTAATTGAATTAAAACCAAGATACACTACAGCATCACAAGTTTCCACCATTGCTATACATTGTTTAAACGAAATTTTGTAAATCGGCTTCATCGCAGAACATCACATAATTTTATAGAGCTGATGACGGTGCGGCTACTAACTTCAAGCAGGTCGAAAAAATGTTTGCTCAGCTTCTTAAATGTTGTTGCAGTGGTTCCCATACTGAAAAAAAAAGCAACTTTTATTTGTCGTAAATGAGCCTGTCTCATTTGTTGTCCCTGAGAATTTATTCTATTCCTCACAGTTTAGGACTTTAGAGAATAGCTCCTTTTGGTGTTCAACGAAATCGCTTACAGTGAGCTATACGATATCCCCAAACAGGTCATCATTTCTCTCGACGATCGGGATAGCTTGCAATATAGGAGCCTTGCCTGTGACATGCGTTGCTTGGACGATCCCAATCACTCGCAAGATAGCTGAGAGCTCGTTGCGTTTGTTGCTACCACCTCTACGGCTACTCGTGCTTGTTGCTTAACACCCTACGATAACAAAAACACCTAATAATCGGGCGCTGACGCATGGCACACGTGGTCCGGAATACAACTAGCCCCACTACACTGCATGGGGATGGTTGAATAGTGTGCAGTACGACCGCAGCTGGTTACCGGCATGCCATGCATTGGCCACATGCTCTTCTCTCCACCGCTTGGTGGAGAGGAAGAAAGATGGAAAGAAAGATGAAAAGGTGGAAAGATGCACCCTAAAAGAGATGCACCCTTACTCGGACACTTTTTGTGGCACCTTCCATGTAAACAGCAATGAGCCTGTGGGAGTGAGTGAAAGCGTCTCGCATGCTGCATGCAGCAGCCGGCCCATGAGCAGAACCGTGTCAGGCTGTTATTGGAGCTTTGCAATGTTTCGTGTATGTTGCTGCGTTCTCAATTGTGCTAATAGCTATAATAACTGCCCGCCTGGAACGAAGTTGTTCAGTTTTTTTGTTGCAACCACACTTCAGAGACCAGCGGGAATGCTGGATCCGCAGCGTACACCGTGTTAAGCAAGTGATCCTGGGCATGTTTACAAAGCACATGTTGTCACTAGTTCGATGTGAATTTATGCTCCAAGCAAGTTAGCTGATATTTTTACTGTGCTGACGGTAACCAAGTGGCAGCCAGCAAAGTGATCTTGCATCTGCAGTGTAGATTTCTAGGCGGAAAGTCGTCAACAGATTTAGCTTCTTCGTACGATCCTGCTGTTTTTCTGCCAACACACCGCATGCTCGGCATAATTTATGTACTTTCTCCTCTTCGTTTGAGCCCCTAAAATATGCTGCACTGCACCATCGCACACAGATTTTCATACAATGCGGCAGTAGCAGGCAGAGAGACGATTTATAGCACATGGGTGGAAACTGAAGTGGCCACTCGTGGCGCTGGCGGCACACTAGCGAAGTGCACTGTTTTGCCACCTGTAGGTACTGTATGTTTCTCATACTTTGCATAAAAGCCCAAGTTTCAGTGTGACGTAGCTTTTATGTAGCCATATAAATTGCGTATTTTATTGTCATTATACCGAGATTTAACTCTACTTATTTCAAATAATATCCTAAATAATAAAAAAACTGTTGGGAATGATTGCTTGCTGGGCAAGGTGGTTCATTGCAACTCATGCAACAGTGAAAAAAGAAATAAGTGAAGGGACAGCGATAGAAACAGCGCTCTTTCTACCAAGTCTCTGTTGTCATTCCTTCCTTTATTTTTTCATGCTGTTTGTTACATGAGTGTTTAAAATAACGATCTCTCTCAATACCTTAAATACTGGCATGCATTGCAGAAGGTTATGGAGAAAGCAGGCAAGAAAAATATTTTAATGGGGTTTTGTGGATGCTGTGGAAGACAGTTCGTTCTGCATTGTTGTAGGAGCTCCTAAAATCAGGCTTTGTGATAACATAGAAACTTCATGCACGCAACACGGGCATGAGATGCTCTGCTTAGTTCACTTGGCTCGACTGCCTAGCTAGATCCCAGAAGGTAAGTTTGACTGCAGTTTTCAACTGTTGACATCACTGTTTTGTCACAGCCCCAATGAAGACCCTCTTTTTTTGTTGTTGTTGTTTTAGATAGGTAATTTGTGGGGCTTGTGCAATTTCAATTCAGCCTATCAAACATTGAGAAAGCCCTTTTGTGTTCACCTTCCTCTGTTGCAGACCACGGTCGCTACCTTTGGGAGGCTGTCGGATCGCTTTGCCAGTGGTAGCGTTACGGAATCATTGTCAGCGTTGCAAGACGGCAACTCGTTTCCCGAGCTCTCCGCAGCTCTCGATGCCGACAGCATCGAGGACATTCACTGCACCGTGTGCGCGTCGCGAAACCTCCTGGAACTCTCGTCCGTTGCCGCCAGGGCTTCGCAGGATTCTTGCAGTCGGTGCAACGAGCTACGAGCAACGCGAAAGAAGTACGAGGTGCTGCAGGCGCGCTTCATCTCGTACTTTTTCTGGCCTGCCGTCTTGGACACGATGAACGTTGCCGAGACGGTGGAGCTTCCTGCGGAGACTCACAAGAAACGCGTCAAGAAATACTACAAGCTGACCAAGATAAAGAAACCATGGGTGAAGGAGAAGTGGAAGGAGCGCAAGCGACTGATTGCCGCGGCAGCTGCAGCTGTGGCTGGCGCTGCGGCAGAGGGCGTCGATGCTCCAGAAGAGGACGGCAACGAGGGGCCCTCTGGCACTTCGATCCGCGTCTACTTGAGTGCACTTGCCGTTTCAAGGACAGAAACATCACCCCGTGAAGTCCACTTGTGGTTGTGTCATCAGACTGTCACTGACTGGTTGAATCTGAATGTGTTGTTTCAAGCTCAGAAATGTTGCCTTGGCAATATAAAGTCTGATTGGGGTTGATTCATCTGTTTGTTCATCCATCTTGTTCACTGCAGAGTTACTCCAAATAAAGTATAAATTTTCTGTTGTTGCTGTGTCCCTCTGCACAATGTTGTATAGAAAGCCTACCAATTGCCAATAGCTGCACTTCAAGAGTAGTCGTCCCCGCCACTACAAGAAGAGCATTCATATTCAGAAGGGCTACAATGCAGCAGAAGGTGATGTATTCAGGACAGTAAAGAGCGTCACCAGTTCAGGCAATTTGTCAAGTACCACATGCAGCAAATTGTACTAGATGCACATGGTTCAATTAGTAATAGATTCATTTGGTAAAGAAGGATTTGCTGAAGAAGGAGCAGAATAATAGTCAGGGGTCCACTGTAGAAGAAATGTAACTTATCAAAACAGAAAGCTACTTCTTCTAAGAGCCTTCCTTACTAAAGTGCATCTATTGTACCTACGATTTGCGACATGCGGACCTTGACACATTGCTTTAACAACAGACTGGTGATGCTCTGCCCTGTGTTGAATTCTTCGCCACGTGCTGCATCATAACCATTCTGCACCCAAATGAACTAACTAGCCCAACAAAATGTTTTGATAAGTTACGTTTCTCGTATATAGTGGGCCCTGACTATTATTCTGCTCCTTCAGTAGAGCCTTCTCTACCAATTGCATATATTGCCTCTATGATTAGCTACATGTGGTACTTGACATATTAGTACCTCAACAAGGGACTGGTGGCGCTCTACCCAGTCATGAATTCTTTGCCTTGTGCAGTGTCGTAACTTATTCTGTTTCTTCAATGGAGCCAATTGCGTCTTTACCAATTGCATCTATTGCCTCTGTGATTTGCTACACAAGGTATAAATGGGTTCGCCCAGTGTGGCTAAAAAGCACTTGAGTGAGGTCGCTGCCTCACTACAAGGCAAGTGGAGAAAGTCTAAAGATACAGAATAAAAAGGCATGTTCACAAGCGAGTGTACAGGGACAAGTGCCTTGTACTTCCAAGTATGCTTAACACACTGTAGTGGGATACAATTTAAGTCTGGAGAGGCCCTGCCCTGACGACCGAAGCATGCCAGCCGATCGCCTGCACGACTAAAGAAATGTTCCCACTCATGCACTTGGCGATGTGCTCTGAAGGCGGGGTCACCGGTTGCCTTGCTCGTGACGTCAGTCTATAGTGGGCGCCCATTGGTGCAGGCTCGTGTGCATCTGCCTTTGAGGAAGAAATGCCGCGGACTTCTATGTTGTATTCGACTATAGGCCTTTAACATGTTGTATCGGAGCTTAAGATGTGAACAAAACGGTAATGAAACTGCCTGAGCATGTCGTATTGCCACTGGCATGTCACTCGCCGCCAGGAGTGGGAAAACAATATTCCGATTTGAGCGGTCGCTACGGCTGTTTAATATATTTCAATTTTTTTGTGCGATCATCACTTGTCATTTACCATGTAAATGAAATAGCAAGGTGGTGATGTGTAAGCCCTAGGGGTATTTATAAGATGCGAACAGTCACTCGGGCGTCGAGAGAAAACAAAGGTGCGTATTGAAGGATGTTTCCTTCTCAGGCGCGCCTTCCATCCCACACTCTGTCCCAGCTCCCTACACAAGAGTCCTACACTGTGGTTCTCAAATGTGCATTCAATACAGAACAATACATCCATGCCAAACACTATATTAGCGCTGTGTCGGGGTTGGACTCGTCGGATCATGATGGAAAAATTGTTGCTCTTGATTAATTTACTGTGTTCTGCAGTGCAAGGATCCTATGACATCCTGCGGGGGTGGTGTTTTGGTCGCCTGTACCAAGGTTGCTGACTTGCCGCCGGTGCCAGGAATATAAATCTGATGCCTTAGGGGATTTGTTTATTGAAATTTCTTATCTGTGCCTACTGTCCACCAGCTGTATGAGCGCAATCCTACGTACGCTCTTTTTCACAATTCAGTCACTGAAACTACCTCCCTGAGAAGCATGTTCTATAATTGTATATGGTGTGGTGTACTGTTCAATTAACGATGCAGTTTGCTTGCGAAAACCTTGGCACATGTTGTATCTAATGGGGCCAGTCGCAGTGACCGGTTGTCGACGGAACGTTTTAGTAAAGGTGAGAACGAATTTGACGTGATGTTCTGCGGGTGCATACATCTGTGTTGTACGCGTTGTGTACAGAAGAAAATGTGCATAATCTCCGGGCTGATAGGTATGACTGTGCATGAGCTCACAGCATGTTTTAGTACTATCGCCAAAGCTGCGTCTACTCTTCGCCACGGAGAATGCATGAACCCGTTAAAGGTATGTTTTATCGGAGAACTCAGTGGTCTTAATGAAAACAGTGCAAGTACTTGTTTTCTGTGTTCTTGTTAACTTACCTTTATGGCTAAATCTTTGTGAAATGACGGTGTATCTTGCATGCCTTTGTACCAAATATAAAGCAGCAAAATGAGTTAACATGTTGGAGGCATCGGGTAAAGCGAAGTAACTGCACGAGCTTATATCATTAAATTATGATGTTTAACATCCCGAAACTGCATAACGAGTTATGAGGAATAACTTCACTTTAATAGACTTTTAACGAGTGCTTTCATTTATTTATTTTTAAAATTTTTGCCATGGGAATTTCGTGCCATGGCTGGGAATCTATATTTGTGACCTCACACTCAGCAACTCGAAACCATGCTGCCACCGATTGGTTGTGTTTAAACTGCTAGAGGGGTTTAAAACTGCAATATAAAAGTCTTGATAAAAATTAAGTATGTTCACGTCCGCGCTATGCAAATATTTCTCCAAACACCAGTAATATAGTCGAGTGTACATCATATCAGCACTGCGAAAGTGTGCACTTTCGCATCAACGATGAGGCATTTTTACTAAATCATATGTTGACCTAACTGTATGTTAGGTGGAGGATGTTTTACGTTGCAGGTGGATCTAGCCTTGCGAGATATGCAGGCGATTGCCACGCCCAGTTACATTCTAAGCCAGTTTATTATAAACAAAAAACTCATTTTTATCGAAGCAATGTGCATACACACATAGTTGCAATGCAGAAATATTCGGCCGGCGGAACTTTTTTGCCCGCCAGCCCCTGCTCCGAGGGTGGGCCTTGTAGGTGTGGCACTCGCAGTGACGTCATACTGTTTGCAAACAGGGATAGGTATATTTAGTTGAGGTTACGCTGGTTACGCCGCGCATTGAGCGCAGGTCACGCAGGTGACCAGATCCAAAAGTAATAGCCACATCGCCGTCGACATCGCGTTGATCGCGTCTTCAGCGCGTTTCTCGTTTGCGATAGCGTGTTTCGTGCATGTACAGAAAAGTTATGTCATGTTCACTGCTACAAAAGCACTGCAAACATGAAGGGGTTGATGTCAGTAGTGAAATTCTACAAACTCCAAGCGAGATGGTACGAAAAAGAGAGACCACAGGCGTGGATTTCCGTAGTACGCCGAACAAAGTAGTAAGTAAGCTTTGGTTAGTGTGGTCGGAGTTTTCTCGTGTGCCGAGAAATTGAATGTGTGTCCGATGTATTGAACCGACTGAACATAACCGGAGTTTATTCCTGCATCACCGCTGCACCAGTCGATCGAGTTACTGGGAGATACACGCCCACGTCTTGGTCAAACCAGCATCGGTGACAGGCTGACAGTGACAGCACGCTTTCAGCGACCGTGCCATGACCACTGTTGCGTCGGTGTCACACGGGCATTGATCGCGATCAGGAGAGATCCGGATCAGGTGTTGCTACACGGTCGTTTTTAATCGCGATCAGGCCCGCCCTGGGGATAAGCAGATCGCGATTACGCTGGCGTCAGCGCCAAGTTCGGCCTGGATTAGTTTGGACCATGTTGTTCATCGCGATAAAAAAATCTGAATCTGTTGTCATCGCGATCAAAAGTGCCCGTGTGACACCGATATGAAAAAAACGCCTGGCCTGCGCTGAAATCGCAGCACAGTCACAGCGAAAGCTGTGACTGTGCGTGGTGCTGAGAGGACATGGCATTGTAGCATGGGCGTCGGCAGGGGGTGCAAAAGGAGCACTTGCCCCCCCCCCCCCCCAAGGCCCCCCACTGCGATGCAACATGGGTTTGCACCCCCCCAAAACAAAATCCTGCCGACGCTCATGCAGTGGAGCTGGCATTTTGTGGGAAGCTTGAAAAACGACTGTAGTGTAGTCGCTTGCGGTGGCGCACAAGAAAGGAGTAGCTGACCCTGAAGTGATGGACAGGTATGATGGATAGTGGTGTGTGGAATTCGAGAGGCATTTTTAGACATTTTCCTAAGACTGATGGTTCCTTCCTCCATGCTCTGTGCATAGTTGTTCCCCATGCGCACGATTGTTTCATAATTTTCAGTCAACTGCAAGACCTAGTTCACATTATCATGTGGGAGCTGATTTCAATGTAAACCCTCGAACTTCGTACACTCCGTATAACTCGCCGCCTTCCTCGATTGCATTTTCCACTCCTTGGTAGCCATTCCGTTGCTACATTTGAGCACCGGTTGTCTGTCCTATGCATTAAGTGCCCGGCCCAGTTCCATTTCTTTCACCTAATGGTGGTTATAATTCGCAACTTTCATGGCCTATAGGTGGCGCGACTGTACATCCAACATGGCGGTCGTTGAGATTATCGGCCCACTGCAGACGATTTAGGAACGTACATCTTTGGCGAAGAGTTCAGTTCTTTGCGCTTCGGCTGCACTCCGATTTACGTTCTAGTGAAAGCAGGGTTGCGGTGACATATTATAATAAGCAAACAAATGTCGGGTACGTGATTGGAACCTCATTAGGAAGATAAATATGCACACAATTGTAAATAAAGCAAACACACTAGTCGCGTTGCTGGCGGCGCTTAATCGCGCGTTGCAACCCCCGCTGTGTTGTTAGCACGATACGGTAGTAGGAGACTCAGTAAAGATGTCTCAGTAATATCAGAGACATTCTCGGAGACATGCTTTATCTCATTTTTGCTTGCATTGCATTCTTCTGCGTAGCTAGCTCAGCTCCCTTCAAAGCACGAAGTAATGTAAGTATACGAAAAAAAAATGTGTTGCCCTTCGAGACCGAAGCACAAGAATCGCTTGAGGCATGTGCGATTATCGGAAATACGATTTTATTGCGCTTTCTTGGTAAAAAAGAGAAAAAAAAAACCCCAGCGGAATGCCACAATAGGTCGACAAGCAGCGAATGAAACCAGCGCAAGACGCAATTTTCACGTTTAAGAAGGGACGTTTGTGTTATCATCCTACGCTTTCGGTGTTTATGAGAAGTGCAATAAGTAACATCGTACGGGACAGGGACGAAAAAACAGCGCCATCAGCAAGTATTACAGCACAAAAAGAGCTGGAGATGTGAAGGTCACGGAGGCACTTCACAGCCACTTCAGACGTGGAATGGTGCAATGGACGCTTTGAAAGCGGACTTTTCATTATATTCTAGAGGCGGAACGCATTCCTTATCACTTCTGGTACTGTCTCCACAGCGACTGTGTCGAGCGGAGGAACGAAGCGCGAGAATGGTGATATGACGTAGTAGACATATACTCAAACACAAAATGGGATTCTGCATACATTCATGGGTCTTGGTTATTTGCTTGCGTAGTTTAACCCGCTTAACCACTCACGGCTTTTCGAGGCGTTAATCTGAAGGGGAGGCTTTTGCTTTGCCTCCCGCTGTACGCTGTGAGCACCGAGGCCCGCAGTAAAATCAGTTGCCTTTTTCTTTTATTTTCCGTTCACATTGAGGAACCGAGAGTGTCACGTATCGAGACCGTGCACACCGTCGCAAAACGACCCCAAACGAGACAAAACAAGTGGCAACATTCGCTGACTCAAGCGGGTCCAACATTTCAATAATCTCAACAGAGCTTCCGGTGGCCACCGCTCGGCGGCGCCACGGTACCTGGAAGTTGCGAATACCCACTGCTCCTGTTTCTCTGATCCATTTTGCCACCTAATTCCTCATTGTTACACCTGCCATTTTCCATTCCATTGCACACTGCATGGTCCCTAGCTCTTTCTCTAGTTTCCTTGCTATCCTCCATGTTTCAACCTGACATGCTAAAATTGGCACCATGTAGTAATCGTATAGCTAGGACAGTGGCAGATTGCCCGTCATTGATTGGGAGTGCCTGCCGTATGCACTTTAGCGCATCCTTATCCTTTGGTAAATTTCCTTTTCGTGAGTAAGATCTTCTGGTGGCAATTGACCTAGGTACACATATTCTTGTACAGACTCCTTTGGTTGGTTTCTAATCATGAACTATTTCTCCAGGCTATTCATCACTATCTTTGCCTTCAGCTTATTTGTTTCTTTTTTTTTTCAATTTGTCGCCATCATTGCTAAAGAGCACTATGTCATCTGCAAATCCTAGGTTGCTGGGGTATTCTCTATTAAGTTTTATTCCTGTTTCTTGCTAGTCCAGTCGTTTAAATACCTCTTTAAGTATGCAGTGAACTACATTAGAGAGATTGTATGTCCTTGTATGACTCATTTCTCTGTTGCAATTTTACAGGTTTTTTTGGGGAAAAGCAAGGTAGCTGTATAGTCTTTGTGGATATCATCTAGGGTGTTTATGTGTGCCTCAGGTACCCCTGGTAACTCAGTGCTTTCAAGACTGGCGGCATTTCTTTTGAGTCAGAGGCCGTTTTGTAGTCTATTCGAGCTAAATAAAGGGTTTGGTAGTGATGACTAGTATCATCAAGGAGTGTGCAGTGGAAGTCGGGGGTACAGTCGTTAGACAGGACACTGGTAAGCTATCCCAAGAGACGAAAAACCTCATTAAGAAACGTCAAGCTATGAAAGCCTCAAATGCAACAGACAAAATAGAGCTGGCGGAGCGTTCGAAGTTAATCAATAGGCGTAAAGTAGCCGACATAAGAAAGTATAATATGGAGAGAATTGAGCATGCTCTAAAGAACGGAAGAAGCCTCAAAGCTATGAAGGCAAAACTGTGCATAGGCAAAAATCAGATGTATGCATTAAGGGACAAGGAAGGCAAGGTCACAAACAATATGGATAGAATAGTTGAGGTAGCGGAAGAGTTCTACAGAGATCTGTACAGCAGCCGAGGCATTCAGGATGATAACGTAAGAAGGAGTAATAGCGCAGAGGAATCTGACATCCCACCAGTATTGACAGAAGAAGTAAAGAAAGCCCTAAAGGGAATGCAAAGAGGCAAAGCAGCTGGTGAGGATCAGGTAAGATCAGACCTGTTGAAAGACGGTGGAGAGATTATGTTAGAGAAACTGGCCACCCTGTATACGAAGTGCCTCTCGACGGGGAGGATACCAGAATCTTGGAAGAATGCCAACATCATCTTGATCCATAAGAAAGGGGACGTCAAGGACCTGAAAAATTACAGGCCCATAAGCTTACTGTCCGTTGTCTACAAGCTATTTACAAAAGTAATTGCTAACAGAATTAATACGACATTAGAGTTCAATCAACCAAGGGACCAGGCAGGATTTCGTACAGGCTTCTCAACAATAGACCATATTCATACTATCAATCAGGTGATAGAGAAATGCGCGGAATACAACCAACCCCTATACATAGCCTTCATAGATTACGAGAAGGCATTTGACTCGGTGGAGACATCAGCAGTCATGCAGGCACTGCGGAATCAAGGCATCGACGAAGCCTATATAAACATAATGGAAGAAATCTACAGCGGATCCACAGCCACTATAGTCCTCCATAAAGAAAGCGACAGAATCCCAATAAAGAAGGGCGTACGGCAGGGAGACACGATCTCTCCAATGTTATTCACCGCATGTTTACAGGAAGTTTTCAGGGCCCTAGATTGGGAAGAGTTAGGGATAAGAGTTAATGGAGAGTATCTCAGTAACCTGCGATTCGCTGATGACATTGCATTGATGAGTAACGCGGGAGACGAATTGCAGCTCATGATTACTGAACTGGATACGGAAAGTAGAAGAGTAGGTCTGAAAATTAATATGCATAAAACTAAAGTAATGTGGAACAATTTTGGCAGAGAACAGCGCTTTGCGATAGGTGGCGAGACACTGGAAGTTGTAAAGGAGTACGTCTACTTAGGACAGGTAGTAACCGCGGAGCCGAACCACGAGAGTGAAATAACTAGAAGAATAAGGATGGGATGGGGCTCATTCGGCAAGCATTCTCAAATCATGAATGGTAATCTACCACTATCCCTCAAGAGAAAGGTATATAACAGCTGCATCTTACCGGTACTTACCTACGGAGCAGAAACCTGGAGACTTACAAAGAGGGTTCAACTTAAATTGAGGACGACGCAGCGAGCGATGGAAAGGAGAATGATAGGTGTAACCTTAAGAGACAGGAAGAGAGCAGAGTGGGTCAGGGAACAAACGGGCGTTAAGGACATCATAGTTGAAATCAAGAAGAAGAAATGGATATGGGCCGGGCACGTAGCACGTCGGCAGGATAACCGGTGGTCATTTAGGGTAACTGACTGGATTCCAAGAGATGGCAAACGCGTGAGGGGGAGACAGGAAATTAGGTGGGTAGATGAGATTAAGAAGTTTGCAGGTATTACGTGGCAGCAGAAAGCACAGGACCGGGTTGACTGGCGGAACATGGGAGAGGCCTTTGCCCTGTAGTGGGCGTAGACAGGCTGATGATGATGACGTGTTCAGCAGATTTCTCAGTCACCTGGTTCATCACATAACAGTGACCACCATAGAGTATCCTTTCCTGAAACTGGCTTGCTCTTCAGGTTGGGTGAAGTAAAGTGTTTCACTTACCCAGTTTGAAAATACCTTCGTAAACCTTTTGTGTATCACTGAAAATAAGCTGATAGGCGTATAATTCTTCAAGTATTTTATGTCTACTGTCTTGTAATGTTGGTAATGTTGTAATGTAATGTTGGTATTTTTCCAGCTCACTGGCACTTTTGATGTTTTGAGGCATTGAGTGTAGTGTTTCTTCCATATAAGCTCCCTTCCATCTTTGTCGTCCAAATCGGCTGTTATGCTGCCATCTCCGGTCACTTTTTTGCGGGGCATATCGTGGAAGGTCTTCTTAGCTTCGTCAGTGTTTACATATGGAACTTCCATGTCTAGTTTTTGCTCTAAGATGGATGTCTTAGTGCACATGAACTCTCCCCAGAGCTGTACAGCTCTGGGGAGAGTTCATGTGCAGTAATTATTTAATTGCTTTGAAGGTGCGGGTGACATGCATGGGACACTTTTGAGGGTGTGAGCATTTTTAGAGTGCATATATCTTTTCTGGCTAGAAGACGGCATAATGCAATCCCTGCCTTGGTGCAGGAGAAAGAGCCTGAAAGCTGGGCTGTGCAGTGGTGTAGCCAGGAATTTTTGTTGAGGATAAAATGACCGGTTTCCACCACCCTCACCCTCTGACTACTCCCTTGCGTAAGTGTCCCCACGGTGAAGATTGTGTGGTCGATATGCCAAATGTCGATTACCATGTATTTTTTTGCGTGACGAATGACACATAAACCTTGTAATAAACAACTTGATGTAACCACTGCTCCACTCTTGCTTTTCTGAGGTGGAAACGGTATTTTGTAAGGGCAGCCAGATCTGTGCAAGATTCTGTGGAACAGCCTGTGCTTCAACGTGCTTGCTCAGGTTGAGCCAGCAATGCAAGATCAAGGAAGCCCTGCTTGCCTGGGCTTCTGTGGAGCACTTCAAACGGATGAGGAATCGATAAATATGGAGGTGCCACTTGCAATGATCGGGGATGATGTCCTTCAACCTTTGGCCGGACCCTGTGAAACGATAGGACAGCCTGACGCTGTAAGTGTTCGCATTTAGATGTCGAATTTGCTTTAGCGTCAGACGGCCTAGATAGAGCTTCGTGGTAAATACATTACAGCCTGTTTCATTCGTGCAAATTCCCGCAGGCATGCCAAACAGAGCCAGAGCCCTTGGGAGGTCTAGTCGTCCTCCTGTCGGCAACAGATGGGTCCGAGGCATCGACTCAAGTTTCTCACGTTGTACAGTGTGACAAGGTGCAGTCATTGCTACCCATGTACCTTCAAACAAGTTTATGGGCTGTTTAGTTCGCGCAAAAGACGTTTTGGATCACAAGCGTTTCCCGGGGGTTGTTTGCAAGATAGCTTGTGGTAACTGTGAAGCTTCATACATTGGTGAATCCGGGAATTTTAATCATCTTAGACGGCACTGGAATGATGTGGTCAAAGGACATGTAGCCTCAAATGCATTGGCCAAACTCACTGTCAACACAGGTCACACAATTGACTATTTTCCATGGCGACTACTATATACCAGAATTTCCAGCGCTCGTAGGCGGCCACCATGTTTGGCCAACCAAGGTGCCGTGGTGCGAGCATTTGCTTGAGGGCTGCTGAAACGTGCTGGCGCACAACACGGTACACCGCGTTTGCAGCTCTCAGTAGTGGGCGATGGCAGATTCGCAAGTGTTGCAGCCGCTCAGTCTTCTCTGAATGTCGAAACGTGCATCTTCTTTCGTGTGGCTACATTCTTGAACGGAGGAATTGTGCCAGGGAGCTTGTCAAACTTCGCGAGAAGGTTCAGCAACATCGTCACGAAGGTTTGGGCTGTCCAGAGGGCCCACGATGCGGCGATAGGTCTCGGCCTGACTGTCCCGTCATGGGAGCAGCCCGTCTTGTGCTAAGGCACACGCCTCCGGACTTTGTTAATAAAGTTTGTCCAATCCAGTCCAACACCATGCAGTCAACCATGCTTTTTTTTTGGAACTGTATCATATCAAGAAATGCCGTAAATTTATGCATGTGAATGGCTAGGTGAAATCTAGTGCGCTGTACCTTTTTTTTTTCTGCAGGGCAGCAGCGACAGATTTTTGGGCCGCACTGTCATCCGACTTTGTGCTGCATGATATAGCTGTTTTGTGTTCTCACGCAAAATGCAACAGGATGAGTTTAATTAGGTGATTATGTCAGTTTTTAACGCGGAATGCTGTAGCTGAGAATACGTGTGGTTTCTAAGCGAGATTGCTGTGAAAGCATAGCCTGGTGTAGAGTCTGAAGCCTCTTGCAGCAAAGCTAGACGCAGCGCGCATGCCGGCCCCCAACCTCTATGTTGTTAAGGAACAGTCTACAAAAAACACCTCATTGCACAGGCATTTTAGATCACGATCAAAACCGACAAAGATTACGTTTGAGTCCGATATTGATTAAGTTCGATCCTGACCAAGCGGCTCACACGCGTGCACTTTCTATCGCAGATGCCTCGGTCAGGATCTACTTAACCGAAATTGAAGGATCGCGCCTGCAATGACAAGATCCCTATCACATGGGCACTTTCAATCGTGATTGAGCCGGATCAGGATTTATCGCCTCAGCCTTCCTTTGCTGTCACAGTAAAGCTTCGTTGTTATGAAATCACAGGTAGACATGCCTCATGACTGTGAGGTTCAAAATACATATGTTCTATGGACATGAAGTTGTAAAAAGTGAAACACTTCGTTACATCGAGGTTTACCTGTGCCTTTTTAAACAAATTTATAGCCAAGGTGGCCGCATTTTGGATTTGGGCAACAAGCTTAAACACCCGCATGTTGAAATTTCTGTGCATGTTAATAACTGAAGCTTGCCTCCAGTCTGCTGTGGTGGCATCTGTAAGTTTTCAGGAAAAATTAAGAAACATTCGTTAGTTGGCTTCGCAGTTCGAGAAAATATTTGGTGAGGTGCATTGAGACTGTATTTCGCATTTCAAAATTTGTCGTTGCCATTCTAATAATTCAGTTTATTTTTTCATTCAGCAGGCGGTCGTGTTTTACACCATGCACTTGCAGTGCAGCCGTTTGAATGGGTAGAAAATATGACCTCCTGTGCAAGAACACCAGCTCAGTTATTGCTTATTCAAATCAAGGGCCTTGAAAACCCCGCACAAACACAAGCCCATCGTGTTGCCGTAAACGTCGCAGGTCTGTTGCATCAGCCGCTTCCATCATGAACCAGCAGAGTTATGGGGTTTTTTCACGCGGTTTAAGAGCTTTCTCTCTTTTCGTGCCAACGAGCACGCTGGAAGCTACACAGGTGGAGATTTCACGCAGGAGAGAAGTTATGTCAGCCCGCGTGATGCAACGTGATCACTCTCTCCTGTTGTGATTCCTGTGCACGAATGTGGCTCACTGTGTAACGTTAGCACAATGTGTAGTGTGGCACTTGCATGTGGCGGCACCCTGTGGCAAGAAGCGTATCTGACACAAACGCCACTCTTGAGTCATGTTGGCTATAGGCCAATAGCATGCTACTTGCTGTTCGATGTCAAACAGCAAGCACTCGCAGCTCTGAAGAGAGTGAGCACAGACCTCTGTATAAAAAGAGGTTGCCTGAGAAAATGGCAACTTCGTGCTCCGCTACGGCTGCACGATTTGGCTGAGGTGTTCATAGCAGTGTCTGCTATCTTTAGGATGTGTTTTCTCACAGAGCCTGAGGGTTGTTTCACGACACCTTTAAAGGCGCTAGATACTTCAGCTCATTATTGATTGCCATGGTTGGCGGGAAAATTAGCTTCATTGATACATTGCTACATAGTGGCCCTGTTGCTTTCATCTTCCTTTCATATTCATTGTGCAGCAAAATGGATGCTTTAAGTGGCTGCATTTGACGCACTGTTATCTAGGATATCAAACCAGCTAGGGAAACCTTTGGTCTCACGTGTGCAGGTGACCCAGGAGACAAAAAGTGGCCGCAGTGCATTGCAGTGTGCACAACAATGCTCAAGACGCCCTGTGAAGTGCCATAACAAAGGCCCGTTTTCGGAGGAGGAAAATCGGCGACTGCTGCAGCTCGTCGCCATCTGTACCAAGGGAGGCAACATTTGCTGGGAAGAGGTGGGTTTCATGGAATGTAGCCTCGGAAGGGTGCTGTCTGGATGGCCTGCGGCATTCTAATTTCTTGGTTGCGTGGACAATGCGGCTTAAGCTGCTTTAAAGCCTCCCTTCACCAAAACCCTTGGCCAGTTTTGTTTAATAGATTGAATTCATATAATTGGCAAGCTATAGAGTGCTAAAAAGACGAGATCAGAGAGAAAGGTGCTCACAACATAGATGCTGTGGGCTGTTAATTGTAAATTACAGTCAAGCCCGCATATAACAAACTTGAACGTCGCGCAGCATTCATTTGTTATATCCGGAAGTTTGTAGCAAATGCCGTGAGTGCGATCTATTCGATGCCCAATCTCTGTGTTGTCTGGGACATGCATCTCGCGAGAGCATGCAACTTGCGGCCTAGGCCTAGCAAACGCCAGCTCCCGCGTCGGTAGTGGCTGCGGGTAGGGGCTGCGGTTTGGTACCGAGACAAACAAAACTTTTTGCAGTGGCTGCATTTTGGAAAAGGTCAAATCACTTTGCCAGTGAAGGCGAGGGCGTGGATTTTATGCGAAACTCTCAGATGGTGGTTCGTGGTAGTTTGTGATATTGTGCATGTGCGCGCAAAATTGAGCGGGGCACCACACAGCATCCCAAATTTTTGTCACTGTTTAGCACAGTTTCTGTGTGAAGCGGTTCCACAGAAAAGTTTGTATAGTCAAGCAGAGGTCTGCGAAGTTTGGTCAGCAATTCTTCACGATAGCGATTTCTCAGCGTTCTTTTTTTTTTTCTTTTTGTTTCGCCACTTTTCAAGCAGTGAGGATCCTCCAACGTTAGCCTTTGTACACTTGGAAAATTAAATGGACAAAAGTGCGCCAGTTGTATGCATTGATTCTCAGACACGCGTAGCAGCTTGCCGAGCATGTTTTACACACGCAGTAGTCTTCGAATAATGTTATTTTAGTTATAGTGCGGATATTTGCGAGTCCAGCAGCTTACATTATAAGTGGTCTACACTGTATTGCATAGCTGCTGACGGGACTCCTTGCATGGCGTGAATCCAGCAGGGGTCTCAAACTCACTGCAGCTAGCAGGCCACAGTTGCAAAATTTAGGCCCAGGATGGGACGGTGAAGCAGAATGGAGCTGTAGAGAGGGGTGGAGAAGTTTGAAAAAAATTTCAGCTAACGGTGCCGTTTGGTCATTTCTGGTGGGAATTTTTCAGATGAGAAAAATAGCGATACTGATCTCCAATATGACAGAAATGTGAACGCCGATTCTGAACGCCCTTTAGAGCAGGGGTGCTGCATGTTTGAGACCCCTCTTATAAGGTTTTTTTCCAAAGCAGTTTCGAGCAGTGGAATGGCTCTGTCGTAGAACACTTGACTGCCACGCAGAATGCTTGGGTTTGATTCTAGCGCGAAACCTAATTTTTATTCTTTGCATTCATCAGGATTTTTTCGCTCACTGATGCCCCCGACGCCACCAGATGATTCTTTTTGTCACGTTTTAATTCCTCCATGCAAAAGGGGTTTGTGCTGCCACCTGTCAGAGCACGGCAGAACACTAAACAAGAGCCAGCCGGCCTGTTGCAGGGCAAGAAGTGGAAGAGTATTGCTGAGAAGCTGAGCTTGTCCTCGGCAGTTCAATACATCAGAGATGCGAAAACGTGTAAGGAAGGGATCGATAATTCAGACCATATGGTGCACAGATGTACACCCGTGAACAAAAGTATACGGACCATTGCCATCCGTATACCTTAGAGTTACTGTATGTGCTACCTTTAGGTAGCAGAGTTGCGCATAGGTCTGCCAAGCAACCACAGCTATGCGGCGAAACTGCTCTCCATTTTAGCATGCGACATGCCCACCGTGTCGCCGATCGACATGTTTGGCCTGTCGAAGACCGGCGATTGGCTTAACTGTCGACGTCTGGTGTCAATCCAATTCGCTGTAACGGTGGCATAGAGAAATACAAAAATTGGCCCAAGCGGCAGCTTCTCCGCAATGCATGGTTGCTAGCGGCGTTTGGAAGACAGGATGTGCAACTCTGCTACCTAAAGGTAGCATATAGGGAGTATTCATGTGACGTCACTGCTGATGTCACATCCCAGCCGCCGCCATTTTGAAGTCCTCCGAACAGCAAGCGGCATCGCCAACGCTACCGACGTATTCGGCATGGCATGGTTCCTGCAGGCTGTGTTTTTCTTTTTCTCTCCTGATAGGAACGCGATTGTGACGCCGATGACGAAAGAGAAGTCCGCCACGACGAACTCCACGTATTCGAGTGGCTTATGCGACGCCGACAGAGAGCGATATGCGCAAAAGCTCGAACTCTGCGGCTTCGACCCATTCGAGCTCGACGCCCGCAAGTGGTTGGTCAGTGCCGATGTTTGGCCGCGTGTCAACATGTGCGACATCCACGATTTCCTCGTGGTCAGGACGAGCTTTCTTACAAGGAAGTAGCTGAAGTCATACAAGGCTTTAGAAGGGCACAATTATGTGACCAGCGGATGGGTGAGAGAGCCATGGATAAAACAAACAGGCCCGGAAACAGTTGTCCTTACGCAGGTAAGACCTACTTTCGATCTTGTTCGCGCACAGCACTAATTCCTTATTTATGCAGGTGAATCACTCGCAGAACCTCTCTATCCCGCCCGTCAAAGCCTCGGTATGCGCCAAAAGCGACGGCGAAGTGCTTGCTGCACACTGTGTGTGCATGGCAGGGAACGGAGAGGCGTGCTCCCATGATGCAGCCTTACTCTTCTGCATCGAGTACGGGGTTCGTGCGCGTGAGGAACGCTCGTGTACGGATAGTTGCAACGCCTGGCTCCCTGCGCATGTCCGCAAGATCGAGGCTCGGCCCGTTGCCGAAATAGAGTTTTCTTCGGCAACAATGAAGAAGAGAAGACTGGACGAAAATCTTCAAACATCCCCGAATGTCCCTGCGAGGAGACCGGCGCCACCTCCCACAGATGACGAGTGGAGTGAGTTTTTCGGCGCTGTAACTGCGTCGGGACTGCGACCAGCAGTTCTGAGTGCCAACCCCAAGTACAGCAGTCTCTACATGCCAGCTGTCCGGACCTGCAATGGTGCTGATCTACGGCTGCTGTATGATCAACGGGCACAGAATCTGAATTATAATGAACTGATGCAGCATGCCATGCTGCATGGCATGCTTCCCAGCATGCCATGCTACGTCGCTTTTTCAAAAGCGGCTACCCTGACGATTTTTATCGTTTCACTGCCCATTAGCCACCACGAACATAAGCTCCCACAAATTAGTTCCTCGATACATATTTTTTTCCCCGCTACGACCTCGACACAGCTTAAAGGCGCCTCCCTAAAAAGCTTCGCGATTTCTCCATGCCGCGAGCAAAGTGGTGTTGCCATTCGGTCATTTTTTTTTTTGTCGCACACGGTGCTAAATTAATGAAATGACGCTTACGTACCCGATAGAAAATGTTTTGAACACACTCGGTACTTGTCGGGGTCCCCGGCCGGCTGATCCGCGCGAGCCACTCGCGACGACGCTTTTCCGACAGGAGCTTCGTCTTCTCGCACTCCGTTGTGCGCACTTTCGGGACTTTGAAGAAGCCTGGATCTTCGCTGCTACTTTCCATTTTTTTCTTTTTGGTTTGCGTACGGCTGCTGCAACCGACTATCGCGCAGTAAACCATTGTCGCACGTAGTATTAGAATACGTGATCACGATAAGTTCGCCTAGTGCTCCCGTCAACGTGTTTCCTGTGCTACGCCGGCTGACGGAGGACTTCAAAATGGCGAACTCTCCCACAATGCACCGCGCGCTGCACGTCGGTGAATACCCCCTATACAGTAACTCTAGTATACCTTAGAGTCACTGTATATGCTACCTTTAGGTAGCAGTGTAGCGCATAGGTCCGGCTAGCAACCACAGCTATGCGGTGAAGTCGCACTTCGTTTTTGCAGGCGACATGCCTACCGTGTCGCCGATTAACCTGTCTGGCGTGTCGAAGAAGACCGGCGATAAACATTGGCTGTCGATGGCTAGTGTTAATTCAGTTCGCTGCAGCGGAGGCGTCGAGAAATAAAAAGATTGGCCCAAGCGGCAGGTTCTCCGCAATGCATGGTTGCTAGCGGTGTTGGAAGACAGATGCGCAACTCTGCTACCTAAAGGTAGCATATACAGTAACTCTAGTATACCTCGGCCGTCTGCGCTATTTAGTGGTGAGCCGTCTGCTGTCGAGAGCATTTCTCTGACAAATTCCATCCGAGTAATGCTGTCTGCAGCTATTCCGTCTAAGCAGTGCTCTTGGCAGCAGGCAGCTCACAACTAGACAACGTAGACGGCGATTTTGGCTCGCGTTTCCGTTGTCCGTATACTTTTGCTCATGGGTGTGCGTTTGACACTGTGTCAAATGTGCTTTCAAAGTGTGCCGAATCTACTGTTTCGGCCTGCTCTGAGATCTGTCCCATAAGGTCGAATGGCGGTTCCTCCACTGCACCAACCATGTCTGGCGATGCTTGATTGCTATTGAGTTTGAGTTTATTGGTGACATAAGCATTAGTTGCATAATGCTTGTATACAGATGAGGGTCCCCGAGTATAAATACTGAAAACGGGACCCTCAGTTAAAAACTACAACAAAAGTGCAATTTAAAAATTTGCAGTATATTAGCAGGTGGTAAACAAGCGAGAACAGTTAAAATAGGAGATGAAATAACAGGAAACCAATAACATAGAATGCAAAATACTAAATACAATATAGAAAGCAATAATAATAATAATAATAATAATGTACCCTCCTGAGTCCCGGGTTAAAGTTAGGTGCACAAATTTTTTCAGAAAGTTCAGTATAGCTCGAATAGACCACGTAGGCAAAAAGTGTTAAAGCATAGCTTAGTAAAAGTTGGGGTTTGTATGTGGTGCAATGTCCAATATTTTGAACATCAGGACTTGAATTGGTCCTGATGTCTAAAATATTGGACATCAGGACAAAATAACACGGCGAAAATAATGTTGGAACGTGCCTCAGCTACTTAAAAATGATAAGCAAGCAAGAAAGCTTCATAAATGCAAGGCAAATATATTTGACTAAATACATAGTTTGACTAGAGCGGCCGTAGAAGACGCCACTGCTGAACGCTGCCATTTTGGACTAGATTCCAGGTGCGCCGCTGCATTTGTCCACACTTGACAGAGGGCACTAGTAGACGTTGAAAAAACTAAAAAAATAGTTTTCAACGGCAAATAGTGGGTGCTGGGTTTGGAGCGGGCAACAACGACTTGTCCAATATATTGGACAATTCTCTATAGCTGGGACTCAAGAGGATACAGGGCAAAAAATAGCAACAGGCAAGAACAGCGTCCATCTTGTCAGTGTGGCTTCAGCCTCAGCCGCTCTTCCATATTAGGCGAGCCTCAATCGGTTCCCCATACTTGTTCTTGCAGGTGGCGCACTTCATGCGCACCCGGTCCAAGAAGCAGCTGATGCGCCGCTACTACCGGTCCATGGATCCCAGCTTGCAACACGGCCCCTGGACAGCGCCGGAAGATGTCATGCTGCTCATTGCCTTTAAGCTCTATGGGGACATTGGCTGGTCAAAGGCATGTTACACTTCAAGAGGCCTTTCCTTGCATTTTCCGTGGCCCTGTGGGCACTATCACTTTGCTTGCCATTTGAGATGCAAGTATGTTTTAGCCATTCTGTACCTCTATCTGTCTGATCTGTCTCTATTGTGCTGTCCATGGTAGCTTAAAAGATGCTGCAACACTTGAACATGGTCAGAAAATGTGGTCGATCCGTAGTCAAGGCTCCTGGGAAGTGAGCCAAGTGCGCCACGCGGCCTGGAATTTATGATTAATTCTCAAGGCCAGCTAGAAATTACTCGCTGTTCTGTTGACAAACGATGCCATAGACTCAATTTCAACTGCGTCATAAGCTCATGGACACAGCCATTGGCCGATCTGAGCATCTTGAGTTGCACAGTTACTGCGGCCGCGGGGGGGAGTGCCACCCCGTACCTTTATCCATTATATTGTTCTAGAATTATGCAGTATAGAATTACACCTGTGCACTCGTGATCACGCTGAAAGTGAACCTTGCACTCAAAGAAAGAAAGAAAAGAAAGTGCTCGAGTTCATGATGCACGCTGGCGTACAGACGTAGCTCCTTGCCCTCTTGTCATTCTCCCCGTGTGGATTTCAGCGCGCTGTAGGTACGATGGAACAACGAAAACACTTGAGGCATGCGATGAATCCCTGTAACTCCCCTTGTACTTGACGGATTCTAAAAATTTTTGCGGCACTCAATTCATCGGATACAGCGAATGCCGATGGGTCATTCAGTGATTACATGAAAAAATGTTTTAGAGACCCTTTAAGTAATGCTCTACCAAAGCCCATTCGTTCGCCGTTCTAAAGTGTGTTCATTGACTAACCATTGTGACTGTGCGTTGCAGGTGGCAAGCATGCTGCCTGGCCGTACAAGCAACCAGTGCAGAGAACGCTACAAGAATACTTTAACCCAGAGGTGTGCCTCAGGCCCGTACACGCCGAATGAAGACTACACACTGTTGGAGTTGGTGCAGAAGCACGGAGTTGGCCACTGGACCAAGGTGAGCACGCAAGAGAGTTCAACAATCTGCTACAAATAAACATCTGTAGAAAAAAAAAAAATGAACCCCGTTGTGTGCAGGTCTTGCCCGCTAAGTTCGACAGATAAACTGAGCACGGTCGGTTGACCTTGTTTATGGAGAGTCACGTTGTGCAGTTTCAGAAATATATATATTATTAAGTGCGTAGCACCTTAGGGGCCCGGGCTGTCGTATGCTGTCATATGCTGTCGTCGTTTCGTGTAGCTTGGCGTAACACTGGCAAGACCACTTATAGCATAGCCATCTGTAGCATATTAAGCGCACGCTCATGCCAAGAAGTCTTCTTTTTATATGGACACCCTCGGCTGGCTTTTGCCGTCGGCGTCGCCGTCATGTCCCGTATATGTATATGTGTGTATATATATATATATATATATATATATATATATATATATATATATATATATATATATAAGCCACAAAGCAAAATAATTCAGAAATACTTTCCGACATGCAAAATCAAACGGGCAACCTCTCGCTCCGCAGCGCGCAGCATTAGACGGCTAGGCCACGAAGAGTACCGTCTTTCAGCATGCTAACGACGAGCTATTATATACAGTCGAACCCACTTATAACGATCCCACGTATAACGATCTATCGGTTATAATGACCATATTTGGGTGCACTTACGATTTTCCAATGCTAAACATTGAAGCTGCGTCCACATATAGCGAACATTTTTCAAAGCCTCCTACTTTTACAACGAACACTTCAGACACGGTCGCGGTAAAAATATGGCGCATACGAAGCGAAAAAAAGTTAAAACATGCCTTCTAAAGCCTGAGAGGGGCGCGCGCTCGCGCGTGCCCCGCTCCAGTTTACTCGCGACTAAGGTATCCCTGATCGGCAAGCACCGCACGCAGATTTCGGACGCTGCGAGCGAGGTCGCTCACTTTCGAGCCTTTTCTTCAGTGGCAGAATCGCAGTGAGGAAAAAAGAAAAGGAGGCAGCATGAAGCCTTGCGGTCAGCTTTCGCATGGTAACCTTTCCTGACGCCGTTCTCTGCAGCTACGACCGCCTACGATGAGCCAAACGATGCCTTGGAACGCAAGAAGGCATAAATGCAAGAAGTGATAACCGCGATAACTTTCCATCGTATAAAGGTTCACTGTGTCCGTAAACTTGTCGACGTCACAATGTGCCGCAAAAGGTCGTCCGTCGTTTCGGTAACGGCAGAGACCGGTCGATCGGTGATTACGACTTCTGTGCGATTGCGGCGATGCTTTCATGGATAAGCGTCGGAAAAGAGCGAAGGCGAGGTAGCGGCCGACGACGAACGTGCCATTATGACTTACAGCCGACAACCTTATCATAGTCATTTGTAGATATCTGCTCGGCTGCGTCGTGTGGCGTACGCCGTACACTGTGCGGACTGACGACGGTACGAGCGCACCATGCTGCCGTTCGCAAGTTCGCCGCTGCCGCGTCGTGCGAGACCGCTTTAAAGTGCGCCTCTCTTTGTAGAAACGAAAGTAGCTCGCTGTTGTTGATCGGCGCGGGCACCGAGAAACGTCGACGCACTGACAGCGAACGTATACTGCGTGTTTGACTAGGTGACAACTCAAGTGCGCCGCGAATCGTCGTGCAGGGCCGCGAGAGCATCGCGGAGACGTAGAGTGCGCGTTGCTTGCAAAATGCTTGTTTTCGCCATGTTGAACGAACAGGCTACTCGCCGCACCCGTGCACGGTCCGGAGTGAAGCAGGCACGAAGAACGTACAAACTCGCGCATACGGCATACAGCAAGCGGCCCGACAGTGAATCCGCGAGCCGAGTAGGGGACACGCTGCACGCATCTAGCCAGGGATGATCGGCTCCACGTGGCAGTACCGTGCTTCGGTGAAACGGTGTCAGTTCACAGCAAAGGCGGGTAATTCACTCGTGAGCACGTAGCGGGCGTCGCTTCACGACGCGAAAAGGCTTAGCTTGTCACCGGAGGGATTGGGTGCACTTCAATAAAAGTGCACAGAAAAAAAAACGGCTTGGCCGCTAATTAAAGGCGAGTCCATATACAACGAACTACTGATATAGCGACCACTTTTCGCGACACTTTCGAGTTCGTTATAAGCGGGTTCGACACCATTTACTTCAGTGTGCTTTCTTGCTCACCAGCGAGATTGTGCGAGCGGCGCGCTTTAAAGGTCATCACCCCGCTCGTGGCGCCGCGCACGCGCACCTTCGTGCACTTCGTCCTACAGGGCGTGGTCACCTGCATGCACGCTTATCTCCTGGATGGAGGAGGGGGGGCGTATGGTTTGTGTTTTCACCGCGATGTTCGCGCTGAAGTTACAGAGCGTACAAAGGTCACTTCGCTCGCTGCAGCGGCTGTGTTTGCGAAATGAGCACACTGTTCAAACAGAAATAAGTAACAACTGTGACAATTGATGGTTCGCGCTCGTTCTGTGTGTGTTCTTTTCATGTGTCCTTTGGGCTTGAGCAACGAGCTGGAAATTCCGAGCTGCTTTTTGTTCTTCGCGTTACATTGCAATTTGTTGCTATCGCATTCATTGCTTCGCCGTTGCGGCGAAACTGTGACTTCTCCTTGTTCTTCGGTGCCTTGATGTTGATATCAAATGCGGAGCACTTTAGGGGCCCGGGCTGTCGTATGCCTCTTGGCGTAACGCATACAAAACCACGTATATAAAAATTAGGGGTGTGTGAATATTCGTAATTGCAAATATTTTTTTAATACAGTTGAACCCCTTTATAAGAGGCACGCATGGGGGAGAAATTCTTGCCTGTTATATGAGGTGTCTCTTATAAGCAGGGTACTAAGTTATGCATTTTCCTATCAACCCTTACTTTCATGTAGCACGCTGGTGTCTCTTATACCCCACGTGTCTCTTATATCAGTGTCTCTTATAAAGGGGTTCAACTGTAGTGTTTGCTGTTCAATTCGATTCGCACTGGAATTTTACTATTCGAAGTTCCCAAAGATAAATACAGTCAACGTCTGATTGAAAGTGACCCCTTTAGATTTTCGATATGCCTCACCTCATTACACTCTCGTATTGCGGCAAAGCTGCCTTTCAAGCTCCTTTACGGTCGAACATAGCCAAAACACATCAACTTCCCATTGGATGTGGTCCCTAGATTTTCAATATGCTTCACCTCATCACAGTCCCGTATTGCGGCAAAGCTGCCTTTCAACCTCCGCTATGGTCGCAAATGTATCAACTAAAAAAAAATGCTGGTTCCAACCTGTAGATGAAAGATGTGGCAAAGGTGGGGGTCAATTAATGCTGTTTTGGACCTGAAATTTGGGCAGGAAGTCCGAAAAATCGGACGCCGAAGCTTTTTAGCATCCAAAATTTCAGATGTTCTTATATATCGATTTCTACGAGGCAGATTTGGAACTCCGGACTTGAAGGGAGCACACCCTTGTCCACGACATTGCTTGGGTTTCCACAGCAGTTGAAAGAGGAGGAGAGACTGAGGAAATGGCATCTTTGCCTATCACGTGTGAAGTGTTGTCGGCAATACTTTGGTTGCACCAAATCATGTACATAAATAGAACTCGGTCTCTACATTGCCTCATTCTTGATAAGACAACTATGAAACACCACCCTGCCAGTGCTTCATCAACCGAGCAAAAAGAAACACTTTCATGTTGCTACAGTAAAACCTCGTTATAACGAAGTTGAAGGGGGAGTCGTAATTACTTCGTTATAACCATTAGTTCGTTACAGCCAATATCCATTTCTACCGACAAATAGCACGCAAGAGAGGATGTACTGACCACCAAATCCCACAGCAGCCCGCCACGCAAATGAAAAACTGCCGTCGCACGGAGAAAAACTAGCAAAAGAAAAAAAAAGAAAGAACAGCAAAGAACTGCTACTTTATTCCCGCCAAACTCGGCACACCAGCTGGCGGCTCACTTAGCAGAAAAATAGTCCTTAATAGACTTCTGCCGTGTCTTCCTCAGATGGATGATGGCTTTTTTGGCCGCTGCCGCTATGTCGAGTCCGTCCTCACCGTCATCGTGAGCGCCGAAGAAACGGCGCAGCAGGTCTGCCGCACCCAGCGCTAGCGCGGACATCGACCATCGGTTTCACCAACTCCGGGCTGTCGTCGACACATTCGTCACTGTCGTCATTCACCAACCCTGTCACCGCGCGCACAATTTCAGCCTCTGTCAGCTCTTCGGTTGTCACCGCGTCAGCATCGGCACTGACGTACGTGCAGAAGGTGTCGCAGTCGGGCACAACTCCGGCGTCAAGGAGAGCGTCCCACGACGCCAGGTCTTGGTCACCCGTGGCACCCTCATGGGCGGCAGCACCGATATCTTCGCTGTCACCGCCGCTGTTGACGCCAAATGAGGCATGCCGGAAGCAGTTGGCGATCGTGCTTGCTGTTACAGACATCCAAGCAGCCTGTAGCATCTCGATCGCCATGTAGAGGTCGATTGTAGTCTCGCGCTTCATGCTCATATGATTACACGCTTGCGGTACCGTGCTCAACGCTACGCCGAAATCTTCGGCAACTTTTTTCTTCTTGACGCCGGACTCAACGGCTTTCAACATAGCCGCCTTCTGCTCGATTGTAATCGTTTCGCGCTTTTGTTTGCTGTTGTCCATCTCCTGTCTAGCGGCGGGAACCGAGAGAGACGCTGTTCTGATGCACACGCAACGAACGACAGGCAAAAAGGCCTGCGCCCGCGCCGCGCGGTCGCCGGTCGCCGTCCACGCGCGCAACAGGAGAGCGGGCGGGTCCACGAGTTCCGCAGGAGAGGGGAGGCCGGGTGACGTGTGCGGGTGGTTCCACGAGTTTCAGTGGAAGGGGAGGCAGGCAGACGCGCACCCTCGCGCGTGTTGGCAGGCGGCTCCTCGGGAGCGCGAGTTTTGAATTACCGCATCCGTGATGGGACGTAAACCGTCGCGCGCTAAGACATTGACTTGCCGGCTACCAAAATGGTTAGTAAATGCTCGGGGGAAAAAGAAAAAGGTTCGTTATATCCATTGCGAGGAAATTTTAGCTTCGTTAAAACGAGGTTTTAAATACATGGGCGTCTATGGGAATTTCAAGGGGAATTACGATTGCTTCGTTATATCCATTAGTTCGTTATATCCCACTTCGTTATAACGAGCTTCTACTGTATCTCAAAACAATATGCTTAGGAATTCTCTTCAACTTTTGTTTCTGCAATTTCGCTTTGAAGTATTTCAGAAATATTCGATTCGATTCGCACTCACACTTCAATATTCGAATTTTGCTATTCGTACTGCTCTAATAAAAAACAAAGGAAGCGAGCGAAAAATAGAAAGGGAGAGATAGAAACGGAAAAATAGGAAGAAAAATAGAAATAAAGAGTGAAAGAAAGACAGAAGAAACTAGAAAAGAGAAAAAGAAAGAGAGGAGGAAAGAAAGAGAAAACCGAAGTGGCATCTTTGGCTGGGCTGCACTAGCACCGTAGGGGAAGTTACGTCCAACGCTGCCCATGTTTCAGGCCCCGCTACGGGCTAGAAGAACGTGTGAACCATTGAACTCAAATCTGTGACAGCAGCGCCATCTGCGAGAGGGACACGACAGTCGAAATTCAGCAGACGACAATTTGCAACGGCCGATTTATACTGGGAATGAGGGCACAAACGACAGAGAACCAGACGATTAGAGACGCTGTGTGTCCAGTTTGTGCTCATCTGTTCTCCAGGCGCTTGCACTCCATGAGTCTTGCACAAACTCGACGAAGGTTGTGGTAACTTTTGTGTCACTTTCACTGTCCGGCGAAATCCCGGCAGTAAAAGCAGCCTTGTGCGAGCGCGGCCGGGCTATACACAGCTCACGCACGTTTTCTGTCCAGTCCGTTCATGTTCTGAAGCAGCACTAACTGTAAATTACGCCTGCACTGATCGGACGTTGGCGCATCATCTGCCAGCGTGTGCTGAACGATGGGATTGCACCACGCTCCAATGTCAATCTTGGCGGTGGCGTGCACTCATCTCGTGGCCGGCCCAGCCGAACGTGCAGCACAACACGCGTGGTACCCAGATGAACGTACGGCACTGCACGAGTGTGCAGAAAACGCCGCCAGTGCTGCCAGCTGAAGATACCAAAAGAAGGCTGCCCAGCTCCTCCTCACTTCCCTCATGCTTGGCAGCACTAGTGCAAAGCTGCCTTAATATTTATGTTAGCCAGTTTCCCTCATTCTGTGTTTTGTTTTCATGATGGAAATAAAGTGACATTGGTGATACCACCTCCTGCCGATGTTGCCTCGTGATACGACCCACACTGAGTAATAATCCCGGGTATGTGCTGTTGTGCTCGGGGCCAGCGCATTGTAACTCTGCTCCGTTTATCTTTATTCCGAATTCAACAGTAGCCCTTCTTGATTGGTCAGATTGGTCAAAATCATTTGTGCCGCACTCATTTAACATCAATCAAGCGTCGAATGGGAGCTGCATAAACCCACGAGGTCAAAATGCGGAGTTGTGCGGAAGTTATGCTAAATTATGCAAAACAAGTTTAACTGTTTGAGGAATGGTTGGCAGGTGCCTCTGTCCTCAAAACAGAGTAGAAAAAAACTGGAAGATTTTTGTTGTGAATGAAAAGAAACTGTTCAGCGGCCTTATACAACCAAGTACCACCAGTTGTGACGTAACCACCAACTGTCTCCACTACCCAGGGCTTGAGCAGGTGGCTGGCAGCCAACTTCTACTCCATTCAGAATGAGGCACTCTTCCCCTATTCCACACGAATACACACACAAGCCTACTATAAGGGCCAGAAAACAGGCCTTGACTTATTTTGCACCTCCCAAATAAGCTTGCTCATTCATTCAAAAAGCTGCAGCAATCACATTTTGCGAATATCGCAGAGCTGCGTGCCACACAGATGCACCATTTTGAAAAACAATTCCCGCACCCCTCACCCTCGCCTGACTAGTCCTCATCTCCTGCAAATTGGTGTAATATTGCCCGTGGGCAACTTTATGCAGCACTGTCCTCGTCAATCACTCCTCTGCACTGCGAAACTGCGCCTTGGCCCTTTCAGTGATGTGGTTTTGGTTGCGCAGTTGTCGCGGCTGTTGTGCATGCTTAGCTCGTCAGTGCCTCGCACCGTGCTTCCTCACTGTGCCGCCTGCGAGCAACTGAAACGACCAACACGTGGAAGAAGCCTTGTTCTTTCTTTGGCTGTGCGTCTATGATGCCATCGCTGACATCGTGTTACGTTGCCGGTGTGGAAGTAGTCACGGCAATGGGCTATGCTTACCTTTCTCAGCATGGGAGAGTGGTGACGAGGCCGAACGATAAACCGAAGCCAGCCGAAATGATTGGTTGATCCCCTGTAACTTCCCCATTAGAGCACTTATTCGCAAATTCTTGCGGCAACATGTTCACATCAGACAAGTGCGCAGTTATCGCTTGTCGACATAGTGATACAAGCGCTAGCGGCCATGCTGTACACTGGCTGGGGGAAGGGCATGTGCCCTCCTCCCCCAGCGAACACGCGGATGCACGTCCATCTTTCCTTCTCCCGTGTCAAACTGGTTGACAGAGGTCATCGACCCGCGTGTGTCAAGAGGCGTGCGCGGATTGAACCAAGAGCTTTACAGCGGAGATGCAAGGCATGAGTGGATGTGCCTGTGAGGAAGCAACTCTCTTTGGATGACGACAGGTGGCAGGGACGGTTGTGGCTGGCAGCGACACCGTGGAAGAGCCAGGCAGGCTTCGGTTCCTGTTGTGTGTTGCGGCTGCCCTCTTGCCACCCATGTGGCCTAGCAAGCTTGTTGGGTCACAGCGCTTACATTCAAGAATTGTTGGCGGATGCCTCGGAGGACTACCCAGGCGGATGCCTCGGTAGTCGCAGCACTGTTCTGCTCGACATCCATGGCCACACAGGCAGCATGCTTGAGCTGCCACTACTAGCCTCGCAGTCGCCGAAACAGTGGAACACTCTTACAACATTGCGGGACTGGCTTTGCTCAAAGTCCTGTTGTGGGCCGTGTTGTGTCTGAAATTGGATATCTCGACTCTTTCGAGGAACATCGTCCACCTCGCCACTGCTCAATAGTCGGCCATCATCCTTGCCTCTGTTGCAAGATGTCATCTTTTACACCAAGGCTATGCCTCTAGGGTTGGGCCTAGTGGTGGTCGGCGATACCCAGTGCCTTGTCGAGTGCCAACACACGTGGCACCCTGGGTATTGTTCTGCAAGTTGTTCCCGTTCTGCCATTGAAGGCGAAACGTCGCAGGTGCTCCGGGAACCACTGTAACGAGGCTGCTGTGAGTCCGAGGGGCTGCACTCAGCTGTTGCCGAGATTGACGTCCATGCCACAGACTCCTAGTGTCACATCCTCCAGAACCGGCACCAGCTGTTCTTGTCACCAGTGCGATGCCGGCTTGACCGCTTTCGTCGACCAGTGCCACGTAGTCAGTACCGACTCCTTCCTCAGTTTTCTACTACAGCTCGGGTTGCATGCCACGAGCTGTCTCTCTGCCAATCGGTTTGTGGACGGGTCGTGCACAGCATCGAGTATCTTTCCACTCCTGCGCACACCATCACGTACCGTTGCGTACCACCGCACACCACTGCTGCCCACCATCGATCCCTTTTCCCTTCGGATCGCACACCGTCGCATCTTCACAGTCTGGCACGTGCCTCGTGCCCCATCACTCATGACAGCCTTATATTTTCCTGCGAGGTCCAAACAATTGACGATTCCATCGCAAGCACTGGCGGACCAACAGAAAAGGAAGAAGAAGCGTCAGCAAGCACGAGAAGAGAAACAGGGATGTTAGACTGCTAGCAGGGTCTTCATGGCCTCAGTCAGAGTAAATAAAAAATTCCGTCGATGCTAACTACATCGACGGAATTGGGTTTTTCCACGGCTGCTCTATGCCATATCTTAAACACAATAAAACTTCAGCTGTCAATTAAGTGCCAGTACCTCGTCTTCCCATTCTCTGTCCTCCTAAAGTGTGCGCTGTTTTTGCCTTGTGATAATGATCAACTAACTAGCTGGAGATGTGTGATTCACCGTGTGCACCCTGCTACCAGTGGTCAATACGTATTAAAGGGACCGACAACTGATTTTTCTTGACCCATTTTTTTACTGCGTGACAGAAAGCTCACCCTTCGCAGTGTTTGTAGCTGCAGTAGTTAATCCCAAAAGCACGTAGTTATTTTACAAGCAGTATTTTTCGATCTGCAAGGCTCTAACCACGGATGCACCTTTCCTCCAGCAATGCTGAGAATTGATAGCGATGCCCCCAGCCCTTCTCGCGATTTGTGAAAGCTATCGTTGTTCGGCTTTCGCAAGAGTTCCTGTAACCTTTATTTATAGCTTTTCAACTATTTTTGAAAATAGCAAGCTATTACAATGACATGATGTGCCATTATACACCTTCCCTGTATCTGTACCGTGTTTTTTGTGTGCGTGCGTCCAAGGTTGCCTGTGCCTGTGTCATGGGTGGCTTGTCCCGGTGTCGTTACTGTCTCGATGCACGAGCCAAGCCAAGTCATCAAAAACGTCACTAGGCATATGTGCTGCCGTGCCAAGTAACAGCGCGCGTCATTTCTGAGACGAAGTGTAGGTAGCAAAACTATGTCGCTCTAAAACCTTAGCGACCTGGAAACTGCGTGCATGGTTGCATGAGCACGCTGAAAAGTTGCTCAATACGTGCTGACGAGCATGGGATCATTACGTCACGCGAAGGCAGTGCCATTTTAATGCATACTGCTAACGCAGGCCTATATGTACATTTTTATGGACCTTTTAATATAAAGAAACGAACAATATTTTAATAGTACTAACAAAAAAATCATCGAGCGCGTACAGCAATCAACGGTCACATGGCCGGGTTCATCGGATCGTTCATGTTTTTGCCGCCAGAGGCAGCACAGGTCATTTTTCACAACTTTACTTTCAGTTAAGAAATAAAAATATAAATCCATCTCTCACGAAAAAAACAAGGTTGGTTTGAGTCAATGCGACGAACAGTCTTTTCATCAGTGGAGTAATCTCATTTTATGTTCTGGGAAGTTGTTGATCCCTTTAAGGTGAAAGCTTTAAGTGTCTCGTTGCACTGGCCCTTGAGCTAAAGACTGCAGGTAAATGAAGTGGTACAAAAATCCACGTGATTCATGTCGCTAATGAAGTCGTGTGACAGCACCATGTGTCGTCGTCATCAGTGGCGTACCAACTTGTTCGCGAGTGGAGGGGCTAGTGTTGCTCACCTTGTCGACCGTGTGTATATATATATATATATATGAACTACATTGCTCTCAAGAACTACAGAGCAACATTTGCGCTCAATTTGACGTGATTTTTTTATACAGAGAGATAAATACTTTTCAAAACTGCTGTCTGAAATCAAAGAAGCTGCTGCACAAACAGATTGCTCAGGCTAGGCCGCAACGCAGCTGTGCTTAATAACATTCTGGAAAAAGTATCGTCAATTTTAAAATGTACAGCCACATTTAACCTGTTTGTCATCTGAGCATTCTATCTGCAAACTTGGCAGCCTCAGTTTGGTGCTGGAAATACGATGAGTATAAAGAACCTGCTATGACTCTAATACCTTAAATTCTCCCTCATTAAACAAAGCATGTGGCTGACAAATCAAGGTAGTTCGCAGAAGCCTTGTGAATAAGCCGAGCGCCAATTTTTTCACTGTAATGGCTCATTCACACTGGGGAATCCGCCGGCCACAGCGACCGGAATGCTCCTGTCGCCGAAACACAGTGTCGTTCACACTGCACGCGCACCGCTCCGCCGGATAGCCATATTGCGCCATCTGTCGAGTAAGCCATCAACCACGGGTGAGCGCCGGATGGATTCGCAGTTGCCCGGATGTTCTCATGATGTCGTGGCTTGCAACTACGCCATGCAGTTTTGCGCGTCTTCAGCGCTGCTATAAACGACCATGCTCGTTTCAACGCTCTTTGCGACTAGGGCACGCAAGGCAGCTACATCGCAATGCTTGAACTGGTGCTCGCTACATCAGAAACAAAGCAACATAGACAGCAGTACTCATACATATCAGTGAGTGCAAGCTCGTTGCCAATTTTATTCCACAAATCGTCCTTCTGTAAACTGTCCTTGTGCTTCGGGTGGCGTTTGTCGTAAGGGACGAGGTAGTTCCGCACCATTTCGATTAGCAATTCCGCTATGTGGATGTTTTTCGACTGCGACGTGACGAGCGTGTCGGACTTGGCCGCCATTTTTTCAAGTTCAGCGGCGAGCGGATTCGGCGGCGGTTGGCGCAAAAATCGGTCCGGGAGCAATCGGCGCGGAGAGGGCGGCGGCGAGATTCGCCGAATCGGCCCTCTCCGCGCCGAACCGGATTCTGCGGCTCTCCGGTCGCCGGAATGCTCAGTGTGAACGAGCCATAAGAGTGTTTCCGAAGAAGAAGACCAAGTTCAGTCAATTAAAATTCATGGAACTACATTCAGCTGGTTGTATATACAAGATTATGAATGACTACAAGTTTATATGCTAGATGTCGTTCCTTGCCCTCCTACTTTTCACGGCTTGGGCGGGGAAGAGGGAAAGTGGCCCTTTACTCCTCCCCCCTCCAACTAAATACGCCTACATGAACTGTATAAGCTCAAATTTTCTTTGAAAAGATGTGGGCGATTATACTGTTAAACTACCCCGCATTGTTCCTTCCGTATAGGTCGTTGGCCATTAATGATTGGTCGAAATTTTCTGGGTCATGCTCACAGCACCTCCTCGTACGACGATGCAACAAATGACGCGTAAGTGATCCGTCGCGCAAAGACCACTTATGCACGATTACATAAAAAAAAAATTTTTTTTCAGTGTGGCATGTTGTTGAACATTGTTTCTTTGCTACTCGTCAAAAATTTTCGACGTGCCATAAAATCGCCTCCTTGTTACGTGACATCACAAGTCTGTGAGAACTCGCGGCGTTAAAATGAAGTGTGCACAATAAGCAGTGCATTACTATGCTGAACATTAACAACTTTTATGGAATAGCCGGACTGTGTGTCATTTGGAATATATTTCAAGAAGGCTGCCCTCAAATTACATGGGCAGCGGCTACTTATAGCAGCTGGTGAGACGGATTCATATGCATATAAAAGATACTTTCAGTTGTAGTAAAGCGATGTTGAGCTGTCTGTGCGTGTATAACACTCTCTGTGCAATCCTTGCAGAGAAAAAGGGAAAGAGAGAAATGAACATTACTAAGAACAGACACAAGCCTTTGCCGCTGGGCAGTCTTCTTAGTCCAGAAAACCATGGACGCTGATCATCTCCCTGATCAGGTAGATCAAGTTACAGGGCAAACTTGAAAGCTGGGCTTCTGAATGTGCTCGAGTCAACTACCTTATTTATCACCTTGTTACAAGCCGCCGTGATCACTGTAGGCTGCCATATGATAAGCAAGGTGAAGCAGTTTAATCGGAGACTAAAGCGCGAACCTTTTTTTAGATCTCCTGGCTCGGCACAACTAAAACACTCGACACTTCAGAACACTCATCAACTCTCGGCAGCTTGGATATGGAGCAGCGGCGATGCTATTCGTTTTCAAAGAAAGAAACTAAATTCCCTGAAACAGAAACAGCGTTGATCGGTCCATAAAACATTTACTGGTTACCACCTGCAACCGCTGCGGACAAAACCGTTGTAGACGCTGTCATAGATATCAGTGGCATAGTTCTGAAGGCACGTGCGCAGCCAGCGCACGCAGTTTGAAAACGGTACTGCTGTTTGCCACAACCACTGTGCAAGAAACCACGGTCACTGCCGGCACGATCATCAATAGTGAGTGCACAGCTGTAAAGGTACGTGGCTAGTGCAGCAGTAGATTAAAGGCAATGGAGTCATAAAAAAGCATGAAGTGTTTCAGCGTTCCTGTCGTTCCGTGTGACTGTGGTGGAGCGGACTTTGGCACTTAGTTTCCAGTGGGGCACAAGTGAAGCTTTGGCGCACGTGTTTATGGCAGCCAGCTGCATCATCCCTTATTGGTCCGTTCGTGTGTATCCCAGAAAGACACACGCGAGTTCTTTCTACAGAAATAAAAGTGTTGTCTGCGTATATCGTGGTTTGAAAATGGATTTTGCTAGTTTTTTGATGATACAATATTTCGGGTGATACGAATATTTTCGCTCCCCCTTGAGATTCGTGTCACCAAGATTCTGTAATTTAATGTGTGCCTCTCACACACTGTGGCTCGTTACATCTTGCAGGAGGTCTGTTCCCCGATTGCATAACTTAATGCATCACCGAATGTGAAGTAGGCTTTCACCTCCCAAGTGTTACAGAGAATGTGACATGCTGCGGAACTTTTCTTGCCTTCAAAGCCTCTGCACGTGACTTGTGCAGGTGGCACGGGACATGCCCTGGCGTGCGGCCAACTCAGCGATGGCGCGCTACCGGCGGCTGTGTGAGACCCTAGGCGTTGAGCAGCCAACAGTGGCCGATCTGAAGCTCTCCCTGCCAGGCCCTGTGGCTCCTGTGAGGAATGCAGCGCAATGCGCTCAGCTCACGGGCTTGGACAAGCGCATGGAGCTGTACCGTTACGTCTGCCGCCTGCTGGACTGCAAAATCATGAGGCGTGCTACCCTGATGCTGGTCAAGGTAGCCACGACACCCGTTAGCAACAGTAGCATGAGATGTTGGGCTAGTTGGTACAGACTGTTTCACACTTACGGGAAAACTCGGAGCTCATGGCATCGTGATGTGGCGAGCGCTGGAGTCAGCCGGCGGCAGCAGTTTGCGCATGTGCAGACAAGAACAGAGTCTTTAAAGGGGTGGTGCCATCAATTTTCGAGGCTAATACAAGCCTGTTATTGGTTTCCTCTGTATGCAAGGACATTCCACACGAAGGGTCGGACACAGCAAACGTTTAGAATATATTTTAATTCACTGCCAAAGTGTACCTAAATGCCCATTTTCCCGATCGAAACCCATCGCGAGTGCGCCAACACTGACGTAGATCTGTAGGATAGGCAACGAAACTTGTAGTGACGTCACACCAAATCTGCTGTATTAACGTGAGTTGCCTCCGGACCTCCGCCACCTCCGCAACGTACGTACCGGCTGTAGTGAACTAGAATACATTCTAATGCACTATAGTACCGGCAAAGCATCGATTGCTACATCACTCGCCGAGTTTCGATCGCTTCCTGGCTACGTGCGTCACAGCCTTGTGTGGTCACGTGACCACGCCTCCTACACTTCTACGTCACTGCCCACCCTCGGCGCCCAGAAACCGAAACCGAAAGTTGTCCACATCAAAAGGCGCTATTAAATTATTTAGCGAGAATACATGAATCTTGGTGCGTGCATCATGCTTCCTGGATCTATAGAAAACGCCTACAGCAAAGAACGCGCAAGCCACCCCTTTAACCACATCGTGGCTTACGCTGGCCACATTTTCTGGAAGCATGCTACTCTTGGAAGCAGATTTCATTGTTATGGCAGGAACTGAGCCCACAATCTTTACTAAACGTGCAACACCAACCTTTGAGCCTTCACTGGCAAAAGTGGGGTTCTACGAACTTCTTTTGACAGCATGCTTCGTTTTTCTATTTTGAAAAGTCAGGATACTGAGAGTGTGCACGTACATTTCTTCACTGTGTAAGGTACCATAATACGCACTGACAAGAAAGAGGCACCAAAAGCTGAGCACAACGTACTCGGTCTCCGAGCACTGTCTCAGAAAGTAGCCCAACAATGCGGCCAGCATGCGCTGCCGTAGCAGACGACGCAGTTCAACACTACGCTTTTTGAGCGTATGCACCTAGGTGAGCTGCTGCGGGTGCGTGGCGGCAGCGCTCTCCGCATCGGGATGCTATGCGCTCAGAGTTTTCGACCTCGATATAGCGAACACGGATATAACGAATTATCTGTTATAACGAAGTAAATGAAGGCTAGTCTTATATATGCAGTGTTACGAATAAACGTTTATAACAAACTTTCGGATATATAATGAACTTATTTTCGTGTCAGATGCGACTGTTATAATGAGGTTTGAGTGTATAATGAAGATGTAAGGTGCAAGGGTTAAATTACTAGGGTTGTGCGAATATTCGAGCACTTAGAATATTTGAACGAATATTACAGTACAGTAGACTCTCAATAAACGAAACTCTCTTAAATGAAATTGCTGCTTAAATGGAACAACTGCCTCTAACATGATTGGTTTTGTGCTTGAATTCTGCACCCCTTTTCATCTCTCAGTAAACGAAACTCCTGTTATATGAAACATATTTTCCTGGTCCCTTCAGCTTTCGTTTAACAGGAGTCTACTGTATTTGAACTCGCTTTGATTTGAATTTAAATTCTTGGAAATTTCGAAGTACTCGAAATGAACAAATAGGTGTTAGTCCGCATGTAACCCCCCTGTAAGTGTGGTTTCACTGCAGTGG